>NC_139999.1:29367079-29426852 GCF_964263955.1 Coregonus lavaretus
AAACACACACACACACACACACACACACACACACACACACACACACACTCTGTTTAATCAGTGACCTCATTATTGATGAACTGGCTGGTTAAGACCCTCTCACGGTCTCTGCTGCTCTTGGATCTTATTGGATCATCACTGTTGTTAACAAATACACCTCTAACACAATACCCAGACAACAGACACATTTACAGATTATATAAGTATGTATACATTATTACTTGTATAGCCACATTATACATTTTTATTTTTTTGTATTATCAGATGTATCCTTTATCAGTGAATTTAGATGTTTTAAACTGCAGAAATCTTTAGAAAGAAGTGTAATAACAAATAAATTACCTTCAGAAAGTATTCACCCTCCTTAGCATTTTCCACATTTTGTTGTGTTACAGCCTGAGATTTTGTGTCACTGGCCTACACACAATACCCAATAATGTCAAAGTGGAATTGTGTTTTTAGAAAATTGTACAAATTAATAAAAAATGAAAAGCTGAAATGTCTTGAGTCAATAACTATTAAACCCCTTTGTTATGGCAAGCCTAAATAAGTTCAGGAGTAAAAATATGCTTAACATGTCACATAATAAGTTGAACAAGATTTTTGAATGTCTACCTCATCTCTGTACCAAACACATACAATTACACTGAAGAATATAAACGCAACATGCAACAATTTTACAGATACCTTAAAAAAAGGTAGGGGGGTGGATCAGAAAACCAGTCAGTATCTGGCATAACCACCATTTGCCTCATGCAGTGCGACACATCTCCTTCGCATAGTTTTGATCAGACTGTTGATTGTGGCCTGCGGAATGTTGTCCCATTCTTCTTCAATTGTTGTGCCAAGATGCTGGATATTGGCGGGAACTTGAACATGCTATCGTACATGTTGATCCAGAGCATCCCAAACATGCTCAATGGGTGACATATCTGGTGAGTATGCAGGCCATGGAAGAACTGGGACATTTTCAGCTTCCAGGAATTGTGTACAGATCCTTGCGACATGGGGCCTTGCATTATCATGCTGAAACATGAGGTGATGGTGGCGGATGAATGGCAAGACAATGGGCCTCAGGATCTCGTTATGGTATCTATGTGCATTCAAATTGCCATCGATAAAATGCAATTGTGTTCATTGTCCGTAGCTTATGCCTGCCCATACCATAACCCCACCGCCACCATGGGGCACTCTGTTCACAACGTTGACATCAGCAAACCGCTCGCCGACACAATGCTATACACGTGGTCTGCAGTTGTGAGGCTGGTTGGACGTATTGCCAAATTCTCTACAATGATGTTGGAGGCGGCTTATGGTAGAGAAATTAGCCTTCAATTCTCTGGCAACAGCTCTGGTAGACATTCCTGCAGTCAGCATGCCAATTGCATACTCCCTCAAAATTTGAGACATCTGTGGCATTGTGTTCTGTGACAAAACTGCACATTTTAGAGTGGCCTTTTATCATTATCATCCCCAGCACAAGGTGCACCTGTGTAATGATCATGCTGTTTAATCAGCTTCTTGATATGCCACACCTGTCAGGTGGATGGATTATCTTGGTAAAGGAGAAATTCTCACTAACAGGGATGTAAATAAAAATGTGCTCAAAATGAGAGAAATACGTTTTTTGTGAGTATGGAACATTTCTGGGATCTTTTATTTCAGCTCATGAAACATGGGACCAACACTTTACACGTTGCGTTTATACACTAAATTACAAACGTTATGTGGACACCTGCTCGTCGAACAGCTCATTCCAAAATCATGGGCATTAATATGGAGTTGTTCAGGTCAGAGCTCTGTGCAGGCCAGTCAAGTTCTTCAACACTGATCTCGACAAATGATTTCTGTATAGAGCTCACTTTGTGCACGGGGGCATTTTCCTGCTGAAACAGGAAAGGGCCTTCCCAAACTGTTGCCACAAAGTTGGAAGCACAGAATCGTCTAGAATGTCATTGTATGCTATAGCATTAAGATTTCCCTTCACTGGAACAAAGGGGCCTGAACCATAAAAAACAGCCCCACGAAAAACAGCCCCAGACCTCCTCCACCAAACCTTACAGTTGGCACTTCAGGCAGGTAGCGTTCTCCTGGCATCCGGCAAACCCAGATTCATCCGTCAGACTGCCAGACGGTGAAGCGTGATTCATCATTCTAGAGAACGCGTTTCCACTGCTCCAGTGTCCAATGGCTTGGCATTGCGCATGGTGATCTTAGGCTTGTGCGCGGCTGCTCAGCCATGGAAACCCATTTCATGAAGCTCCCGACGAACAGTTCTTGTGCTGACGTTGCTTCCAGAGGCAGTTTGGAATTTGGTAGTGAATGTTTTAACCAAGGACAGACCTTTTTTAGGAGATACGCGCTTCAGCACTAGGCGGTCCCGTTCTGTGAGCTTGTGTGGCCTACCACGTCGTGGCTGAGCTGTTGTTGCTCTTAGACGTTTTTCACTTCACAATAACAGCACTTACAGTTGAACGGGGCAGCTCTAACAGGGCTGAAATTTGATAAATGTACTTGTTGGAAAGGTGGCATCCTATGACAGTGCTACGTTGAATGTCACTGAGCTCTTCAGTAAGGCCATTCTACTGCCAATGTTTGTCTATGGAGATTGCATTGCTGTGTACTCAATTTTATAAACCTGTCAGCAACGGGTGTGACTGAAATAGCCAAATCCATTAATTTGAAGGGGTCCATATACTTTTGTATATGTAGCGTATTTTTGTTCAGTGTATCTGTTAGGTCCCTTAGTCAAGCAGTGAATTTCAAACACAGATTCAACCACAACGACCAGGGAGGTTTTCCAATGCCTTGCAAAGAAGGGCACCTATTGGTAGATGGGTAAAAAAAAAAAAAAGCAGACATTGAATATCCCTTTGAGTATGGTGGTTATGAATTACACTTTGGATGGTGTATCAATACACCCAGTCACTACAAGGATACAGGTGTCCTTCCTAACTCAGTTGCCGGAGAGGAAGGAAACGCTTCTGGATTTCACCATGTGGCGAATGGGGACTTTAAAACAGTTACAGAGTTGAATGGCTGTGATAGGAGAAAACTGAGGATGTATCAATAACATTGTAGTTACTCCACAATACTAACCTAAATGACAGAGTGAATAGAAGAAAGCCTGTACAGAATAAATATATTCCAAAATATGAATCCTGTTTGCAATAATCCACTAAAGTCAAACTGCAAAAAATATGGCAAAGAAATTAACTTTATATCTTGAATACAAAGCGTTATGTTTGGAGCAAATCCAACACAACACATCACTGAGTCCCACTCTTCATATTTTCAAGCATGGTGGTGGCTGCATCATGTTATGGGTGTGCTTGTCATCGGCAAGGACTAGGGAGTGTTGTAGGATAAAAATAAACGGAATAGAGCTAAGCACAGGCAAAATCCTAGAGGAAAACCTGGTTCAGTCTACTTTCTAACAGGCACTGAAAGACAAATGTACCTTTCAGCAGGACAATGACCTAAAACACAAGGCCAAATATACACTGGAGTCGCTTACCAAGATGACATTGAATGTTCCTGAGTGGCCTAGTTACAGTTTTGACTTAAATCTGCTTGAAAATCTATGGCAAGACTTGAAAATGGCTGTCTAGCAATGATTAACATCCAACTTTACAGAGCTTGAAGAATTGTTTTAATATATTGATAAAAAATATAAACGCAACATGTAAAGTGTTGGTCCCATTTTTCATGAGCGGAAATAAAAGATCACAGTAATTTTCCATATGCACAAAAAGCTTATTTCCTTAAAATGTTTTGCACCAATTTTTGTATATCCCTGTTAGTGAGCATTTCTCCTTTGCCAAGATAATCCATCCACCTGACAGGTGTGGCATATCAAGAAGCTAATTAAACAGCATTATCATTACACAGGTGCACCTTGTGCTGGGGACAATAAAAGGCCACTAAAATGTGCAGTTTTATCATACAACACAATGCCACAGATGTCTCAAGTTTTTAGGGAGCGTGCAATTGGCATGATGTCTTCAGGAATGTCCACCAGAGCTGTTCCCAGAGAATGTAATGTTTATTTCTCTACCATAAGCCGCCTCCAAAGTCGTTTTAGAGAATTTGGCTGTACATCCAACCGGCCTCACAACCACAGACCACGTGTAACCATGCCAGCCCAGGGCCTCCACATCCGCCTTTTTCACCTGCGGGATCATCTGAGGAGGGGCAGGGAGGGTGCTGAGAAGTATTACTATCTGTAATAAAGCCCTTTTGTGGGGAAAAACTCATTCTGATTTTCTGGGCCTGGCTCCCCAGTGGGTGGGCCTGGCTGCCAAGTGGGTGGGCCTATCCATTTTTAATTCAGGCTGTAACACAACAGAATGTGGAATAAGTCAAGGGGTATGAATACAGTACTTTCTGAAGGCACTCTAGTTTGGAACAGATGCTTTTGGAGAGGCATTGGTGATTGGTGTGACTTACAGTTTCTAAGTGCCAAATTGAATTAGAGACGATGATTATTGCTGCTCATTATTAGCACATAACCATACAGAACAACTCTGTGGCCCGTCTGTGGAACGAGCTCTCACAGCTTCACAGCACGTCATCACACTTCATCATTCTGGACACTGGCACCTGGCATCCATCTTGGCTCAATTAGAGCCGCTGAGGCTTCTGTGTTTATCATCACCCATCACTCAGTGGGGCTTCAGTACGATGCGATTCAATGTGATGTGTTGCAGTTAATTTTTCGCAGGTTTGTGTTTATTGGGATGAATCTAGTCTTAGAGGCAGGTTTTCCAATGCCTTGCAAAGAAGGGCACCTATTGATAGATGGGTAAAAAAAAAAAAAAGCAGACATTGAATATCCCTTTGAGTATGGTGGTTATGAATTACACTTTGGATGGTGTATCAATACACCCAGTCACTACAAGGATACAGGTGTCCTTCCTAACTCAGTTGCCGGAGAGGAAGGAAACGCTTCTGGATTTCACCATGTGGCGAATGGGGACTTTAAAACAGTTACAGAGTTGAATGGCTGTGATAGGAGAAAACTGAGGATGTATCAATAACATTGTAGTTACTCCACAATACTAACCTAAATGACAGAGTGAATAGAAGAAAGCCTGTACAGAATAAATATATTCCAAAATATGAATCCTGTTTGCAATAATCCACTAAAGTCAAACTGCAAAAAATATGGCAAAGAATTTAACTTTATATCTTGAATACAAAGCGTTATGTTTGGAGCAAATCCAACACAACACATCACTGAGTGTCCACCAGAGCTGTTCCCAGAGAATGTAATGTTTATTTCTCTACCATAAGCCGCCTCCAAAGTCGTTTTAGAGAATTTGGCTGTACATCCAACCGGCCTCACAACCACAGACCACGTGTAACCATGCCAGCCCAGGGCCTCCACATCCGCCTTTTTCACCTGCGGGATCATCTGAGGAGGGGCAGGGAGGGTGCTGAGAAGTATTACTATCTGTAATAAAGCCCTTTTGTGGGGAAAAACTCATTCTGATTTTCTGGGCCTGGCTTCACAGCACGTCATCACACTTCATCATTCTGGACACTGGCACCTGGCATCCATCTTGGCTCAATTAGAGCCGCTGAGGCTTCTGTGTTTATCATCACCCATCACTCAGTGGGGCTTCAGTACGATGCGATTCAATGTGATGTGTTGCAGTTAATTTTTCGCAGGTTTGTGTTTATTGGGATGAATCTAGTCTTAGAGGCAGCTCTGCAGAATGGTCACTAGCTGATTTTCAACATAACCTTAACCACACTGCTAACCTTATGCGAAGTGGACAGGGGGGAGCAGGTAGCTACCTGGTAGTGACTATTCAGCAGCCTGATGGTCTTGGGGTAGACGCTTTGGCCAGTCTGACAGTTTTTGCCATGATGCTCCTATACTGCCCGCGTCTGAGTGATGGAAGCAGGGAGAACAGGCCGTGGCTCAGGTGGCTGAGGTCCTTGATGATCTTCGTGGCCTTCCTGCGACACCTGGTGTTGTAGGTGTCCTGGAGGGCAGGCAGTGTGCACCCGATGTGTGTGTGCGTGCACACGTGTTTGAGAGAGACAGGCGGTATTTATCACAGTAGTGAATCCTGCCTCTCATTTTCATGCAACACAGCGTCCTCCTTAGATGGAGGTAGAGCAATAATTCACTTTGCCTAAAGAGTACTGACAGAGAATTAAGAATAAAGAGCTATTAAGAGAGTGGGAGTTTGTGAAAGGAGAGAGAACGAGTCAGAGGAGAGAAAGTTTATTCATACTTGTTTTTGATCCAATCAAAGCATGGGACCTGGGGCCTCATTTATCAATATGGCGTAGAAACTATTCAAAAATACTTCTTATGAACGGAATTTAGAATGTTCGTACACATAGAAAAAGTGTGACATTCCTACGAGCATCATACACACACCGGTAGGAGATAACCATTGATAAATACCAATTGTTATCAGCCTCAGTGCTAGTGCATGACCTTGGCTATTTGCATTTCAAAACGCCCCTAATTAAACATATATGGCCAAAATCATCCCTTTAACCCGTGGGAAATATACAACGCTGTACCATGAAATACAACAGTGCAACAAAAAAAAGCTAAGAAAAAACACTTTACCGAGACTGAAATAGAGGTGCTAATGTCAGAGATTGAGTACAACCAATATGTTTTATTTGGCTCACTCAGCTGTGGCTGGACCAGTAAAAATAAAAACATAGCTACAAAGAGAGGACCATTAGGAAAATTCAAGTTGCTTTAGCATTGGCAAATATACTTCAAATAAGTAGGCAACACTCACCAATAAGCCATCCATCCTCAACAGCACCCGCCTGTAGGTATATAGGCCAACATTGCTGTTCTGCAGAATGAACTAGTCGTGCGTTCCACCTGGCCACCTTGCCACCACAATCAGCAGCATCTTTTGCGCATCACATAACCTGCACATAAAGAGTGGAAGCCTTTTCTGTTCACATAGTTGAAATCATTTTGCGATGGAGATTTTATGGCGATGTGGGTGCTGTCTATTGCTGCGTTGATATTTGGGAACCAATTGATGGCAGCATGGCAAAGAAACCCCTCTTGACTTCAACCTGTTGTGCAATGGTGTATAGAAATTATATGTTACTGTTAATTTAGCTGATGATTGCATCCAAAACATTGGCTCATCCGGGGCTGAAAGATGCTGATCACCATTTAAGTACATTTACATTTTAGTCATTTAGCAGACGCTCTTATCCAGAGCGACTTACAGTTAGTGAGTGCATACATTATATATTTTTTATTTTTTCATACTGCCCCCGCCCCGTGGGAATCGAACCCACTACCCTGGCGTTGCAAACGCCATGCTCTACCAACATCCCCTGCCGGCCATTCCCTCCCCTACCCTGGACAACGCTGGGCCAATTGTGCGCCGCCCCATGGGTCTCCCGGTCGCGGCCGGCTACGACAGAGCCTGGATTCGAACCAGGATCTCTAGTGGCACAGCCTTAGACCACTGCGCCACTCGGGAGTACTTCTTAAATCCTCACAAAAAAAAGATTGGTTTTGGGAAACTATATATGATGAGCCAATATATGATGAGCCAATCACACCTATCTCTAAAAACACGATCTCTGCAAAATGCAGCATGCACCACACATTGTTTACACGCAGATAAATGCCCCAGGGCTCTAGTGTGACCATTTTGGTTGCATATGGTCCTAAATATTTTGCTGCGCTACCTGGAATTTTAATTTGCGAGCACCAGTGCACCTAGAAAAACAATCACCCAGATAATAATTGTTGCAATAATTAGGCTTCGCTCTACGTTATTTCCGAGTGCCTTCCGAGTGCCCATCTGACGAAACTACACTTCCGCTAGACTTTCTGAGTTACGTTTACACACAGGTGTTTGGAGCATGCTAGATTGCTAATTAGCACAGGTGGTCGCCTCTTGTCTTCCGTCTGTTTTCCGTCAACAAGCGCTGTAACATGGAGATATGGCCGTGTGGAGACAGTAACCCTATCAAGGTGTGTATCAATGTAACTTTTTCTTTTATGGCTGATATGAAAGATAATATGCTTCAGAACCGTACCACAAGCGACATGTGTACAACTCCCCTGTACAGAAGACGCCTTCGTCCAATGACTCTTGTGTGTAATGTAATGGAACTGAGAGTCATGATCAAAGGCTAGCTAACAACCTGGTAACTAGACTAGTAGGCTATATCCCAACATTTGGGGGCACAGAAAGAATGAATGACTGATCTCTTACATGTTGTCACTCACAAATTATGTTCTTAAAGAGACAGTGTACACATGTCTATGTAATGCATTTCAATAGGAAATAGTGCTTTTACACAATGAGCACGGTTACATGGACACAATAATCACATTATTGTGGATAGTCAGATTAATATAATAGTTTATTTAAAACGTTTACATGCTTTGCAAGAAGAACGATTTCCCTAATAATCCTGTTTACATGGACACATCTGAAATCAGGCTACTGATGGGACTTTGATACATGCAGGACTTTGATAAATGCAGAAAATCGTCAGTCAAAATAAACGTTCTACCACAGTGACCATGTTATTTTTGTGAAGACTATTTGATTCTGAGTTCAGACATATAAAGTTTGTACGTGAAAATTATTTATAAGATGCATACTTTCCGAACTCACTTTACTTGCGCATAATAGAGGAAGGCTTGTACTACCTGGTTCTGGAACATGCACAGATCAAATACACAGCTGGAACACCGATTAAGCTGTTTACAGGGATTTTGGCCCACTCCTCCATACAGACCTTCTCCAGATCCTTCAGGTTTCAGGGCTGTCGCTGGGCAATACAGACTTTCAGCTCCCTCCAAATATGTTCTATTGGGTTCAGGTCTGGAGACTGGCTAGGCCACTCCAGGACCTTGAGATGCTTCTTGTTTCTCATGCTCTGAGAGTCTTTAGGTACCTTTTGGCATACTCCAAGCGGGCTGTCATGTGCCTTTTACTGAGGAGTGGCTTCTGTCTGACCACTCTACCATAAAGGCCTGATTGGTGGAGTGCTGCAGAGATGGTTGTCCTTCTGGAAGGTTCTCCCATCTCCACAGAGGAACTAGAGCTCTGTCAGAGTGACCATCGGGTATCTCAGTTTGGCCGGGCGGCCAGCTCTAGGAAGAGTCTTGGTGGTTCCAAACTTCTTCCATTTAAGAATGATGGAGGCCACTGTATTCTTGGGGACCTTCAATGCTGCAGAACTTTATTTGTACCCTTCCCCAGATCTGTGCCTCGACACAATCCTGTCTCGGAGCTCTACGGACAATTCCTTCGACCTCATGGCTTGGTTTTTGCTCTGACATGCACTGCCAACTGTGGGACCTTATATAGACAGGTGTGTGCCTTTCCAAATCACGTCCAATTAATTAAATTTACCACAGGTGGACTGCAATCAAAGATAATCAATGGAAACAGGATGCACCTGAGCTGAATTTCGAGTCTCATAGCAAAGGGTCTGAATACTTATGTAAATACGGTATTTCTGTT
Organism: Coregonus lavaretus; assembly: GCF_964263955.1. Lineage (NCBI taxonomy): Eukaryota > Metazoa > Chordata > Actinopteri > Salmoniformes > Salmonidae > Coregonus > Coregonus lavaretus. The sequence continues at coordinate 29,376,574 of NC_139999.1, forward strand.
TTTTATTTTTAATACATTTACAAACATTTCTAAAAACATGTTTTCGATTTGTCATTATGGGGTATTGTGTGTAGATTGCTGAGGATTTTATTTTATTTAGTCCATTGTAGAATAAGGCTGTAACGTAACAAAATGTGGAAAAAGTCAAGGGGTCTGAATACTTTCCGAATGCACTGTATTAGTTTCTAGGGCACAACATAAGAAGTATAGCTAGAATACATATAGTCCCAATAAAGGCTATATGTCAATCGATTAAAAAAATATGTTTTCTGATGCTCCTAAATGTTATAAGTTGGGAGCACCAGTGTCATGTAAAATGCTAATTTAGAGCCCTACATGGGACTGACTGCACACACAAGCTATGCAGTAATGTCTCCATTTTGATTAAGGTTACCCAGTGAACAGACACGCACGCAGTTTGACACACTGATCACATTGACATGATCAGAAACAAATAATTGTCTCCGTTTATCTTTGCAGTGGCACACCTGCATCGCTTTGATAACTTCTTAGATAACAGGAAATATGTTTTACTGCAAATTGTCTCATAATGTCATCCTGATGCTTCAAAGCCGTTTCATACACATTCAGCGACAGATAGATAGAAAGAACAGTCACCAATACAAGATTAACAACGGCACAGGGCCGCCACCCGCTGCCAACTGGTGAGTGCAGGTGGAGACTGGCATATTTCAGTGTTAGAAAAAGTACAAACGCTTTCCTCCAGTCTGGAGAGCTTAGGTGTACAGAGTTGAGATACTGTATGTAAAAACACTGCATTCCTTGTACAGAGTTTGGGTCACTGAGACTGTGTATCACATGGTGTCTGTGTCACTGAGTGTTCCTCGTAGAGTGTGAGTGTCTCTAAGAGTGTGTCACTTGGTGTAGAACACCCCACCTCTGGTCTACACTATGTTTAAGCTGGAGCTACCTGATAAGTGTGTCACTGACCTGGTATTTAAGGAAGGATCAGAGGAGGGATGGATGAGAGGTGAGAGGGATGACATGAAAGCGGTGGAGGGGTAAGCAGCTTAAAATGACTCCTGCTGAGATTACGGGGGGTGGGGGGAGGGGGGGAGTGGAAGAGGTGGGAGGAGAGGTGGGAGGGGGGAGATGAATGGGACAGGAGTAGGGGGAGAAGGAAAGTAAAGGAAAGGAGTGGAAAGTGTTTGATAGCTCCAAAACGATTTCTGGCCCTATGAATGACATATTTATCAGAAAAGGTCAAGTACGAGTCAGTAGTGCAGACACATGGGCAACAACTAACCTTAACCCCTAGGTAAGCTGTTGCACCATGGCAATCTTATTGAATGAATTAAATTGAACCATCGGCATAGAGCAATAGTGATACAGTCAGTTGGTGTGCTCTAAACAACTCTGTCACTTGTTATATTTAGCCAACAACATCAGCAAGCACAGCGACACACCACTACAAACTGCCCCTGCCATCTGCCCCCCCCAACACACACACACACACACACACACACACACACACACACTTTCAAGGGTACCATGCTAGCTGCTGTCCACCGACCACCCCAGGTGAGCCCAGGTGCACTTATATAGATGCCCATCACACAGTGTGGCTTGAGTCCACACATACATACACGCACATACACACACATACACACACATACACACACATACACACACATATACACACACATACACAAACAGACGCATGCACACTTATGTGTTCCCCACCCCCTTCACACATCAATTTGTCCACTGTCCACCTCACTTCCCTCATGAAGTTGTTGTACGGTGTATTTCTCTGTGTACAGTCCTGCTGTGGACCTACTGTCCCATTCAACACCTGAAACACAGAGTCTGGAGCTGAGGAGGAAAGAGGAAAGAGGGTAAAGCTGCTGTGTTTGGGAGCTAAATACATATAGACAGACAGAGCATCACTCTGATTATAACTGACAGCGCTCACACTCCTAGACATTCCCTCACTGATAACAAACGGGACTCATTATTTTAATGCCTTCATCCTGGTACATATGGAAATATACTGAACTCTCTACGGTAGACAAAGCAGAGTACCTTTCCAGGTTGGTGCTATGGGATGGAGTATTAAGAATGGCCCTTGTGTATCAAGTATCAAATATCAAATATCTGTGTATGTCTCACATCATCCCTGAAGACAAGTAGAAACAGTCAAAATACACTGACTGTGGTCTGAAAACGGCACATTTCGGTTGCAAGCAGGAACGTTATAAGCTTAGTTGATACAATGAATACAGTGAGCATTGTGTTAGAAACCCCCAATTTGATTGAGATTGAGGTGAAATGAAGAAGAGGTGGAGAAGAGATGAAGAAGAGGTTTTTTAGATGAGATTGAGGTGAGATTGACCAATCATCCTCCAGGGGAGCTGTTTTCCGTGAGATGTAGTCTACTTTGTCCGCTTACTGTTGTGGCAGTTAGATGGAGATGTACAGTAACAGTTAGGAGAGCAGCAGACTGATAAACAGTGCAGCCTAGTGGCAGAGGGACAAAGAACACACACAGCACAGCATGGACACACTACTGTTGTGTGTGTTTATATTTGTACAAGAGAACAGGACGCTGCACGTAGGAACACTGCACACGATGAGCAGGAACCATTGTAGCTGCACACAAACCCCCCCTGTGTCCCTTTGCCAGGGGAAGCGTTTGGCAGGCGCAACCACTGCCCGCATTTGGCCATGACACTCATCTCCTCCATCCCTCCATCCTTCCCTCCCTCTTACTCCCGCTCAGTTTCCCTGTTCACAAGGCCAGCTGCACGCACGCACACACGCACACACACACACACAAGTTGGTGACACTGTGGGGGTTAAAACAAAGGCTACATCGCTTTCACCCAGAGCAGTGTCCTCAACAAACTGTAACACTGGAGTTATGCTGTGATGATGGGGAGCCAAAACCTTTGATCCAGTCACCCTTTAACTACAAGGCAAACACAATACTCAGTCTGCAATCAGATGCAAACGCACACACTCAAAATCACACACACACACGCACACACACACGCACACACACACACACGCACACACACACACACACACACACACACACACACACACACACACACACACACACACACACACACACACACACACACACACACACACACACACACCTATATCTCTGTTTAATTCCTCTGTGAACCTTCAGTGAAAATGTCATTGCCAAGTTTCCCTTTGTCAGAGGGATCAATATCTGATCATTGTCCTTGAATCTAACACTCCCACACACACTCCCACCAGAACGTCTGACTATCTGAATCAGATATACGCCACAGGGAACATTTAGGATCAGGCTGTATGAAGCAACAATAAGGCTACACACGCATGCACGCAGCCATCGATGCCCATCCATGTCTGAGGACGCCGGGAGATGAATGGGAAACCGTCCACTAGGGGCAATAGTGAGCGCTGTTACCTCCAAGTAGGTTTCAGCGTTGTGGACGGGGATGGTAGATGGGTGTAAACATCTGCCTCTGATTCCAAAGGTTGCAAGTTCAAATTCAGCGATTGAAAGTTGTTTTTGATATTTTTGTTTTAGGCCTATCGCAAACCTTAACCCTTACCTTAACCATTCGGATTTAATAATATAATAATAATAATATGCCATTTAGCAGATGCTTTTATCCAAAGCGACTTACAGTCATGCGTGCATACATTTATTTGATTTTTTGTGTATGGGTGTTCCCGGGGATCGAACCCACTACCTTGGCGTTACAAGCGCCGTGCTCTACCAGCTGAGCTACAGAGGACCACGGATTTAATGCCTAACCTTAAACTTAACCTTAAACACTTTGAGATTTGATGTTTGGAACAACATCGAAATTTGACGTTTGAGAAACATGGATGAAAGTCTAATTCTGACGTGAGACTGTAAGAGCTGGTAGGCACACACACCATTGATGATCAATTTTACTATATTCCACTGTCTCAACCTAAACAAAGAGTTCAAAGAAATACTGTATGGTGAATTGTGATTCCGTTAAAGGTCCAATGCAGCCGTTTTTACCTCAATAATCAAATAATTTCTTGGTAACAATTAAGTACCTTACTGTGATTGTTTTCAATGAAAATGGTCAAAAAGATACAAAAATAGCTTCTTAGCAAATAGCAATTTCTCAAGCAAGAATTTAGCTAGGACTGTCTGGGAGTGAAACTGAAAATTAGATTTGGACCTCTCTTTCTTAACTAATTTACCGCATTGTGATGCCACCATGGAAGGCTAAAACTCCATCCCACCAAAACAGGCTGAAATTTCAGGCAGTCTTTTCAAACAGCTCTTACACTAACAAGGCATTTTCATAATTTTCACAATTTCACAGTATTATTCCAACCTCATAGTGTGGAAACATATATAAAACACATGAAAATCAAGTTTTTGACTGCACTGGGCCTTTAATATCAATAGCCAACCTTTTTCCAAAAGAAGAAAAGATGAAGGAATATGTTCTATGTTGTGGAGTTTTCTTGATATCCAAGAGCAGGACATTTGTATGTACAAACGACTGAAAATATTATGATAATTAGTTGCAAGCATTTTGTGTTTAGAATTTGTAGGAGAGAACGGGAAAAAAAGAAAGAGGACAGAGATGTCAGAGAGAGAGAAGAGGGAGAGGTGGATTTGAGCAAGAGCAAGTGAGGCAGAGAGGGGCAGGCGACTAAGCTGGAAGGGAAAGAGGAGAGATTGAGATTCAGAGGCAGAGAGTAAAAGACGGTCGAAAGTGCGTGCGGGAGAGAGAAAAAGAAAGAGGGAGACAGCGGAGTGTCAGAGAGAGAGAGAGAGAGCAAGAGAGCACTAAATATACAGAGAGAAAGAGAGAAAGAGAGGCTCTGAGGTGGGATGGGTAAAGGTGAGGTATCGTGTGAGTATTTGCTTAGTGGACCTGCCGAATCCTGTGCTCTAATTGGTTAATGGACGTTGGAGTGACAGCCTGTTCCCTCCCTCCCGCTGCCTGGTGAGTGTGTATGTATGTGTGAGAGCAGACAGAGAGGCTGAGAAGCACAGAGGCAGTCTCTAACTCTAGCCCAATGAGCTCTCAGCCCCTCACACACACACACACACACACTCTCACACACACTCTCTCAGCGCTGGCTCAGGCTCCGCTTTAACACTGGGACACAGAGAGAGGCAGCAAGAGGAGGAGAGGGAGAGTAAGAGAGAGGGAGTGAGAAAGAGGAAGAGCGGGAGATCGGTAGTGTGTATGTGTGTGTGAGAGAGCACCATGGCTTCAGACCCAGGGCTCATAGCACTGCTTCTATGGACTATATCACTACAAGTACTGGGCACCACCGGAAACAACAACAACAACAATGAAGGTAAAGCAGGTGTGTGTGTGTGTGTGTGTGTGTGTGTGTGTGTGTGTGTGTCTGTGTGTGTGTGTGTCTGTGTATGTGTGTGTGTCTGTGTGTGTGTGTGTGTCTGTGTGTGTGTGTGTCTGTGTGTGTGTCTGTGTGTGTGTCTGTGTGTGTGTTTGTGTGTGTGTGCGCGTGCCTGTGTTTGTGTGTGAAGGTACGAAAGTGACAGAAGGGCAGCAGGGGAATCACATGCATACACACTGGTGCTCACACACACGTTCATTCGTGTGGACAGGCGTGAATTATTTGTGTCTCATGCCTTCAGCCAGGATTAACTTATCACATGTGGAGCTCAGCTGAATTATGAAAGCAAGACTACCTGAAACACACACACGCACATACACACACACACACACATGCCGTCAAGCCCTATCTGAACTACCTATCTGTTAGAAAGTTCATCCTGCTAAAGTGATGAAAGTTTTCCCTGAAGGCAATACCTTTTCGGGATGCTGTGTGTGTGTGCTGTTGAGTCTATGTGCGTGTTTGCACACATGCAGAGATTGCTCATATTGCTTGGTTATGCATGAGCTGGTATATGAGTGTGTATCTGCATGAGAGAGATTGGATACGTGCGTCGCATGCCATCTAAATACAGTATTTCCTTAACAAAGTGTTTTATTGGAAAAACCCTGTAAAACAATCAGCAGTGGGCAGTAGGCCAGGGATAGAAGATTACCGAGACATTGATTGTTGTGTTCAGTGACTAAATGACACAGGGACAACATGCAGTTGATGACAATAATCATGCCTCAAATCCATAGTCTAGAGTCCTCAGTAGAATAGACCATGCTGATGGTCAAATCACCTGAAAGGAATCAGCCTTTCCTTTTGTTTGACAGTCTTCAGGACTGAAGGACAGTTTCCCTTTATTTAGAAATCTATTAATGATAAAACTGTGAGCTGACACACTGTGTTTCTGACGGTGTCCCAAGACAACAACAGATGCTAGGCAAAACAATCCCATCCATAACCCTGTGAGAAATATCAGGGTTTGTTTTTGTCCTTCTTCATGTCCTCCGTCCTACAATCTCGTGACAGCATCGGTTTGTTTTCACTTGTTAAACTTGTGTCACTCATCCTCTGTGTCCCTTGTGTGCATGGGTGTGAGCGTGCGTGTTTGACCCAGTGTGTGTGTGTGTGTGTGTGTGTGCACACGTCCGTGCATGCATGCTTTTGTGTGTGTGTGTCTGTGTGTGCTTGCATTCTTGTGTGTGTGTGTCTGTGTGTGCGTGCATGCATGCTTGTGTGTGTGTGTATCTCTGTGTGTGTGCATGCGTGTGTGTGTGACAGGATGGGTCTGTCCTTGTCATGGGTCTTGTCTCCTGAGACTCAGAGCAGAGTCAGTCTTGGCGTGACTGTCAGAGCTCTTGCCCCACTGGCAGCATCAGCTTAACACTGCCCAGGAAAGAGTGATGGAGAGAGAGAGGGAGAGAGGACGGTGGAGAGATCTCAGTATTTATCCCAGAACAGAGAGAAAGCACAGAGGAGAGAGGGATGATGGGGGAAAGGAAGGATCACAGTTTATCCTCAGTTTAGCGCAGTGAAAGGACAGAGAGGTAGAGAGGGAGAGAGGAGGGCTCTTAAGGTCAGTGATAGGCAGTAAGGATATAAAGAGAGAGGAGGGCTCTTAAGGTCAGTGATAGGCTGTAATGATATAAAGAGAGAGGAGGGCTCTTAAGGTCAGTGATAGGCTGTAAGGATATAAAGAGAGAGATTGAGACAACAAAGTAAGAGCCCCCCCCCCTCTCTTTCCATCCACATCCCCCTCTAGAAGCTAGCAATGATTACAAAAACACAACAGACAAATGTGTATAGTTCTCTGTTCCTCCACTTAAATGAAACCATATACAGTTTATAGACTACGACCACTAATTGGAGATGCAGTGTTTGTGATCTAGTCTGAAGTCTCACCTGCTGATCACGCAACCCCCGTGACCCAATCACACTAGTGGAGGCTGGCTGCAGGGCACTGGCCTGCTCGATCACACACTGCACGCCACCTCCTTATAATACTATAGTACTGTACGTTGCAACAGGATATACACAAAGAGAATAGGAGGTTACAGAATCAGCATATTTCATTTCATTTCAAACTCTCTAAGTTTTCATGCTAAATGTGGTTTTAGGAAAATGTGTTTATTCATATATCTAAGGTAGATAAACATAGATCATGGAACCCCTAATTGCCTGGAAAAATAGGCGTTTTATAATTGTATTTTGTTGATCAACATCCAAATAACTCACAATTCTTGTGTTCTGCATTTGTTCTAACTTCATTTAAACATTCCAATTATAAGCCTCTCTGTATAAGTACCACTCTGAATCAGTTCCATAATTAGTGTATCTCATCTACATTCATATTATTATTCATAGTCATAACTGTGTTCAATTACTTTACAGTTCTTAATTATGGTTAAATTCAACAGATATCCAAAAAATAAATAAAACTGTCAATTTGAAATATTCAACTTGTTCTTTGAGATGGAATATTCAGATGAATGAATAATACGTATGAACATTTAATTTATTCATCAACAATATTTCATCTTATGTAATACATTGTTCATGTAATTTCATTACATTGTATTAACTAATTGCTAGATGTGGTCCTCTGTAGCTCAATTGGTAGAGCATGGCGCTTGTAACGCCAGGGTAGTGGGTTCGATCCCCGGGACCACCCATACGTAAACATTTATGCACACATGACTGTAAGTCGCTTTGGATAAAAGCATCTGCTAAATGGCATATTATTATTATTATTATAATATAATGTGAATAATCATACGGTCATGATCATGTTTTTTTATTATTATTTTATGCATCTCAATGTAATTCTGTTGAACTCCAAACCATACTGTCAAATGTAATTTTGTGAAATATTACATAGATTGTTATGCAGATGTTAATTTTGCCTACTGTTGACAATAGATTGATTTATATACAGTGGGGTCCGAAATGAATTGATACCCCCAAGACATGCTAACCTCCCATGTTATTGTAATGGTGAGAGGTTAGCATTGGGGTATGATATTTGACCCTCTTTAATTTTCTCACTCATCATTATTCACGATTCATTCCGGATTATCCATAATCATGGTAGCATCCACATTAATGTAGAAGTGTTTAGAAAAATACTACTACTTTATTCATAAGAATCTTCAGGGTTGTCAATAATTTTGACCCCTGCCTTTAAAAACAAAAATGTATTTCTTTTTAAATCAACATCTCTTTCTCTGAGCAATTGTATTAGTATAAAATAATATAATTTCCCAAAAATGTTTAACATAAAATATAGCTCAGTATTTGAATTAGTTATTTTATTCAGTCATTATTGCTCATCTTTATCAAGGGTGTCAATAATGTTTGACCCCAATGTATGTGTATCATAAACCACATATCATCAATGTGCTGTACAAACATACAAAGGGAGGAGATAAAATATAGAACGTGGTTTTGCAATTATCCAACTTATTAATATTGTTTAACATTAATTCCATAAAAGATTTTCTGATAAAAATCTTACAATGGCACCAAATCTTTTTGGGGTATAATTATAATTTGATAATTAAAAAACAGCAATTAATCTAAAGAGATGTCCCCCAGACAGCAGATTCCCTTTTAAACACTTATGTTGGATGTTCTGACAGTTTCAGATGAGAATTGCATGGAAAAATTAATTTAACTTTTTGCTGGGGTTTAGCTGAAGGGCAATGACAAATATTACAAGTACACGGGAAAGCAGATAACCTTATAAATGAAAGTAAGATGGAGAAAATGAAATGTAGTGAGGAAGTTTAAAGCTCTCAGAGACGGCGGTTAGCACTCACTCAAGCGTATACTTGCTTCTGATGAGGAGCACAACTCCAATTCGCTAATCCTCCACACACACACCCTAACACACACACACACACTCCCAAAGACTGAATATACATAAAATCAAATCAAATCAAATTGTATTCACCACATGCGCCGAATACAACAGGTGTAGACATTAAAGTGAAATGCTTACTTACAAGCCCTTAACCAACAATGTAGTTTTAAGAAAACAAGTGTGAGTAAAAAATAGATAAGTAAAAAATAAAAAAATAATTAAAGAGCAGCAGTAAAATAAAATAACAGTAGGGAGGCTATATATAAGGGGTACCTGAGGATGTATATACATCGAGTGTACAAAATGTTAAGAACACCTGCTCTTTCCATGACATAGACTGACCAGGTGAAAGCTATGATCCCTTACTGAGCTCACGTGTTAAATCCACTTCCACCAGTGTAGACGAAGGGGAGGACAGAGGTTAAATAAGGATATTTAAGCCTTGAGAAAATTCAGACATGGATTGTGTATGTGTGTCATTCAGAATGGGCAAGACTAATTATTTAAGTGCCTTTGAACGGGGTATTGTAGTAGGTGCCAGGCGCACCAGTTTGAGTGTGTCAAGAACTGCAACGCTGCTGGGTTTTTCACGCTCAACAGTTTCCTGTGTGTATCAAGAATGGTCCACCACCCAAAGGACGTCCAGCCAACATGACACAACTATGGGAAGCATTGGAGTCAACATGGGCCAGCATCCCTGTGGAACGCTTTCGACACCTTGTAAAGTCCATGCCCCGACAAATTGAGGCTGTTCTGAGGGCAATGTTAGGAAGGTGTTCCTAATGGTTTGTACACTCAGTGCACATCGAGTCACACACATACACACACACACCCACACACACAACGACAATGTTTGCAGCCATTTTTTAAACAAAACAGACATTCTGCAGGTAAGAGAGTGATCGATGCAAGTTAATTTGCAGAACGTACTGAACCCTTCATTCTAACAGCATCTTGTGTAAATGTGTTATCAAAGTCAGATACGGCCATGATCGCAGGCCGAGACTTGGCAGTATTCTACCTGTGTTTGTGATTAAATTGGTTCCATGGTCTCCAGACTCCTGCAATAGCCCACATAGGCACCGTCAGACATGTTACAGTGTTATTTGACACTGTTATTTGACAGCTCATTTAAATTCGTACAGCTATTTTGACAGGTATAAATGTTTGTATTCAGCAATATTGTTTGATATGATATTTGCCTGGCAGCAAACATATTGTCAAATGTTTCCTTGTGGGAATGCTAGTGAAGCAATCATCTACAAATGGCCTAAAGGTGCACGTCAGGCCCACTGTGTTTCAGTGCACACTGAAGTAAATGCTGCATGCATTTCTGAGCAGTCAGGTACCATAATAAGTGTGTCCATCAAAGTCTGTAGCGTGTGTGTGTTTGTGTGCTTGGGTGAGTGTGCATGCACGCGTGTGAGTGTGTGTTCATACTTGCATGTGTGTGTTCATATTTTGACATCTACTGACAGCTAACTTGTGTGTTTCTATAAAAGCAGACAGAGGGTGAAATCTGAAATCAAATTCCTCCTTCCCCCTGAGAGGCAGTAATACCACTACATGATTGTAGAATATCCTTGCTTATTTCTGTGTTAGTTAGAGAGAGAGGAATGACAGAAAAAGAGAGATAGACATAGAACAATGAGGACATAGGGCAAGGAGTATGAAAATAAATGTATGCACTCACTAACTGTAAGTCGCTCTGGATAAGAGCGTCTGCTAAATGACTCAAATGTAAAATGTAAGGAAATAGTGAGGAGGGGAGGAGAAAGGAGTGAAAGAATGGGGGATGGATTCCATTACTACATGAGTGTACAATCTGTATGCAACTATCTCTTCTGCATCTCTTTATCTCTCTCTTCCTTTGAATAACAATATATGCCCTGGCAAATTCCTAACTTGAGATCCCAATTTTCTTGCAAATCTCCCATTGACATAATTGCATGATTTAGTAAAGCCTACTGTAGGTGTACCATGGTTGGAATTTAAATCTGGTCGAGACAGGACAGGATGCGATGGGACGTAATGGTATGAAACTTTGCATCGACATCAGATAAAAACGTTTGCGTCATGTCTGTCTTTGAGGTGTGTCTGCCTTAACACCTACAACATTGTTGAAAATCTGTCTCTGTCTGTATATCTGTCTGTCTGTGAGTTAGTTACAAGCACATAGTTTCCCCTCCAGCCTGGTAAACAGCAGGACATGAAAAGCCCCACAGAGAATGGGCCATATACGTAATGAGGCACTGAGTGCGATTACTGCAGGACACTACTCTACCGCAGGATAGGGCAAATGACGCAATGTATTGTTACAGATATTGCACAAAGTTATGGATTAAGCATTCTACAATGTTCAGAGCCGCGAAGCCGCAGAGCTGCACGCTCTATTGTGATATACTACACATGGTTTTGACCCATGGAGTTGCTGGACTAATGCCAAGTCAGTTTGTTTAGCTTGGCTAGGTAGTTATTTGAGATTATTTGAATGATGTATCAATACAGCAGCAGCTTTTTTACACCTGCCCTGGTTACATGAACGATATTATTATTATTATTATTATTATTATTATTATTATTATTATTATTATGAGATTCGTAAATATGTAATAATGAGCCGTCGGACTATCATGACTATGCCGCTGTGGACAGTGAACTGAGCTTTACACATTGGCTTATTCATATCAGGTTATATATTGAAAACCAGGAAGTTAACCAGCTGAAAATCTGGAGAAGTGTGTATTCTGAGAGAAATGCACACTAAATATGTAATGAAATTCAGATACGTGTGTGACAGAATACCGATGTGAACATCCCAAATTTCCACCATACTGCTGGGCCAATAATAACAAATACTGGTATTATAAGTAAAGAAATAAGTGCGTATTGAGATAACGGTTAATTAGAGCATGTGGGAGTAACATACACTGTATGATGGGTCTCTTTCTATATTGATTATGTTGTTTAGGTGTCACAACACAACTGATTGGCTCAAACGCATTAAGAAGGAAAGAAATTCCACAAATTAACTTTTAAGAAGGCACACCTGTTAATTGAAATGGATTCCAGGTGACTACCTCATGAAGCTGGTTGAGAGAATGCCAAGAGTGTGCAAAGCTGTCATCAAGGCAAAGGGTGGCTATTTGAAGAATCTCAAATATATTTTGATTTGTTTAACCCTTTTTTGGTTACTACGTGATTCCATATGTGTTATTTCATAGTTTTGATGTCTTCACTATTATTCTACAATGTAGAAAATAGTAAAAATAAAGAAAAACCCTTGAATGAGTAGGTGTGTCCAAACATTTGACTGGTACTGTATATCTAGATTTAAAAAAATGAATTGGCCTTCACAAGTGACCTTCCAACAATAATGAAATGTATTGCAAAGTCAGTGGGTTTCGGCAGGTTTTAAGTACTACAGCAAGCAATTGCATTGCAAGCAACACATTTCTGTGCAGTTTTCTTAAACTTTTGTGAGAATCATTACTGCCTTTTTACAAACATGGTAACATCAGGCAAATATACAGTGACATAGAGGGCATGAACCTTTCTCTCAAACAGTATTATCTGTTGTTTTTTAACGCAGGTCGCCTCTCTCCGGGTTCCCTTATTAAGAGATCAGCCTTGTTAGCAGCGTTTCATATGGATTATAGGAGCTAACAGATCAATACAGGCAGGCAGGCCTTAGACCCCCAGAGCTGTGGCCTCAGCCTGGCTCTGACACGTCTAGGCTGGAGGAGACTGGGACTCTCCTGAGAGGTCTCTGCGCCTGGGCTGATGCTAAGTTCAGCATCCCTGGGCCTGGGCCTGGGCTATGCTGCTCCTCCATGCTGTTTCATTGTAGTTTGTGATTTATTTCTCATCATCGCTAGCTCGTGGGGTGTGATATGCCTTACTCTGGACATTTTAAAGTGAGGCAGAGAATCAGTTGGAGGCGGTTTATGACAGTTCCATAATGGGCTGCTGTTGTGTTTGTGTTAACCCATCCCTCCTGGTGAGAAGCCTTTGATGCTCCCTTCATGGGGACTGATGAATGATTGAGACTGAGCTGTGTGGTGTCTCACAACACCACAGAGAAGGAGAGGAAAATATCCAGTGAGAGAATGAAAGACAGACTGTACGAGAAAGACCTCGAGAGAAAAAGAGAGAGAGAGACGGGACGGGATGGGATGGGATGGGATGGGACGGGACGGGACGGGCTAAACGGAGATGGTGAAAGAGAGAGTAAGAAAGGTGTAGGATAGAATGACAGACAGAGAAAGAGAAAGGGTGAGAGAGAATGAATGAGAGGGAGAGAGAAACACAAGTTCCATTCTGTCAGTGTCTTTATCAACAACGTTTGCCTGATAAGTTGTGACTCCCTCAATTCCGCCCAATCTATTACGGGATTTAAATGTTCATTAAGTTTAATAGAAGCCTAGCGGAGGTCTAATACCCTCTGATAAATGTCTGCAAACCTGGCAACCTGCTCCAATTGCTGCGACGACAGAGATGCATTGGCACTAATAAGGTCAAACAGGACAACCGTAACCCATCTCAAACTTTCTGTTTGTTTGTTGAGAGCTGCTTTGTCCACTTATTATGTCCTTGAATATTCCAACAAGCAATATGTGTGCTTGTTACAACAAGCAATATGTAAAGTCGAATAGGTATAGAGATGCTCTATCTTTCTGGCTCGTAAGCTTACTACTCAGATATGATGTAGTGATCCACAAACTCAGTGTGATCCAGTGTGATGGATTCCTCCTTGGGACTGTTTCCATGAGGAAGTAATGCATTTTATAGCCAGTAATCTGTCCATAAATCACCAGGGTAACGTAATTAAGACACAGAGATAGGGAAGCAGGGTAGCACACACCTCTCCTCTCCTCTCCTCTAACAAACACATTACTATATCTGATATTAATGCCTGGCACACACAACCATTACTCTTAACGCACCCAAAGCATTCATAATGCATAACCTAAATAATAATGGAGTCAGGGAATTTGGGGGAAAGGGTTCATAAAGTCTATTTCACACTCTTGCATCAAAGCTCAGCCCCTAAGTTGCCTAGTGGCCCAGTTCCCCAGGGGAATTACTAACTGGCGCTCCACTCGTTTATATGTTTGTCATCCAGCACAGGGTTTCCCAAACTCAGTCCTGGGGCCCCCGCTGGGAGCACGTTTTGGTTTTTGCCCTAACACTACAAAAGACAAATGAGTGGATTTGTCACATTTCTGCCCTGCTAGAGCTGCCCCGGTCAACTGTAAATGCTGTTATTGTGAAATGTAAACATCTAGGAGCAACAACGGCTCCTCTGCTAAGTGGTAGGCCACACAAGCTCACAGAATGGGACCGCCGAGTGCTGAAGCGCGTAACGCGTAAAAATCGTCTGTCCTCGGTTGCAACACTCACTACTGAGTTTCAAACTGCCTCTGGAAGCACAAGAACAGTTCGTTGGGAGGCTTCATGTAATGGGTTTCCGTGGCCAAACAGCTGCACACCAGCATGCGCAATGCCAAGCGTCGGCTGGAGTGGTGTAAAGCTCACCGCCATTGGACTCTGGAGCAGTGGAAACGTATTCTCTGGAGTGATGAATCACGCTTCACCATCTGGCAGTCCGACAGACAAATCTGGGTTTGGCGGATGCCAGGAGAACGCTACCTGCCCCAATGCATAGTGCCAACTGTAAAGTTTGGTGGAGGAGGAATAATGGTCTGGAGCTGTTTTTCATGGTTCGGGCTAGGCCCCTTAGTTCCAGTGAAGGACAATCTTAATGCTACAGCACACAATGACATTCTAGACAATTCTGTGCTTCCAACTTTGTGGCAACAGCTTGGGGAAGGCCCTTTCCTGTTTCAGCATGACAATGCCCCCGTACACAAAGCGAGGTCCATACAGAAATAGTTTGTCGAGATCAGTATGGAAGAACTTGACTGGCCTGCACAGAGCCCTGACCTCAACCCCATCGAACACCTTTGGGATGAATTGGAACACCGACTGCGAGCCAGACTTAATCGCCCAATATCAGTGCCCGACCTCACTAATACTCTTGTGGCTGAATGG
This sequence comes from Coregonus lavaretus, assembly GCF_964263955.1. Lineage (NCBI taxonomy): Eukaryota > Metazoa > Chordata > Actinopteri > Salmoniformes > Salmonidae > Coregonus > Coregonus lavaretus. The sequence goes on from NC_139999.1 coordinate 29,391,866, forward strand.
AAGCAAGTCCCTGCAGAAATGTTCCAACATCTAGTGGAAAGCCTTCCCAGAAGAGTGCAGGCTGTTATAGCAGCAAAGGGAGGACCAACTCCATATTAATGCCCATGATTTTGGAATGAGATGTTCGACGACCAGGTGTCCACATACTTTTGGTCATGTAGTGTGTCTCAGTCATAGTAAGTAAATTTTTCCTCAATAAAGTAGGTATCAGCAAAGTCAGTGCTAGTCGGAAAAAGTTAAATGTGAGTGTTAGTTTACGAAAGACAAGTGTGTTAGTTAGTTGTTGTTTTTTGTAAGGGGTATAAACCCAACTTGGGAAGCCTATAAACGACTCTCACATTCACGCTCTGAGACTGAGAAACAGAGAGAAACTCAGCAGAGCCGTAACATTCCCTTAATTCCCTTAACCCTCTTGCGGTCTTTACTATTAGGTGAAGTGAGGCGATGCTGACCAGTGCGGAGAACCAGCACCTATGCATTTCTTCTTTTAATATTTGATTGTATCATAATCATTTAGTTTTGACATTTTACATAGCATATAGAAGCATTATAGATGCTCAATAAAAACCCTGTCTTGTATCAGATCAAATAAAAAACCGCTCAAATTCTTAAGAAGCACAAACAAATGTTTCTTTTTTCATCATTCAACATAGTGGTTACTCCTGAAACAATATTGGTGAAACATGTTCTACAGCTTAGATTTCCTAATAAACAGATAGCGCATAAGCTCTTCATGGTTGGGCAGATAATATTGATTGACCAGCACAGTATGACAACAAAACTGAGAACTACGTTCAGAATTCAACTTTAAGTTAGAAACTCTTTTGTCTCTGATGGAAAACGAATGCATTAATCCGACATCATGTCATAACAGACAGGATAAGAGTTTATCCTCTGATCCACTGCCATGCTTCACTGTTTTTATCTCCTCTATTTGTTGTCTTGTTTATTCCTCCACTGTTTTATCAGTCCTCCTAATAATGGATGGCGTCCCTCTGTGTCATGGTGTCAGCACATGGACAGCTGGTGGCGGTATGTCGCATGCGTGGGCTCAGTCAGGCGTTATGCAGCAGGACTTAATACTGCACGGATGCACACACACACACACACACACACACACAGATACAGGTCTCGAAGGGGAACAGGGAAAGGCTTATACGTGTGACACCATAGACACATGGCTGAAAGCAATTATCTTGGCTCATCAGTAGACAGGAGCATAATGTGTTGGATCATGTCTGGGCCGGTCTACACTTTGAAAGGTCCTCGTTTGAAACGATGATTCATTGAACTGATGAAAGGTTTCTATGTGAAATAGAGACATACAGTAAACCTTACCCAGTCTGAACTAACCTAACAGCAGAGCCACGGGCTGAAAGTGAACGAGATCGAGAAAATAAATGAGAGATATTTATTTTTACTTATTGATGAGGGGAGTAGACTGTGGAGAGGAGCAGTGCAAAGAGTTTGGAGGAGAGTCAGGGTTGTATTGATGAAAGATTGCTGTCATCTTTCATCTGTTCTCTCTCTCTTTCCCTCTCTCCTCCCCTCTCTCTCGGACCATGTAACCTTTCGCTGAACTCCCCTGTTAAATCAATACATTGGGCTGCACTTGGTTAGCTTATGTAACTAGCTTTCTCAAGATTCTTTTCACCTGCTGTTGATTGGACATGGTACCTCAGTTTCTTCAGAGGGCCTGTGTCGGCTCAAATCCAAACTGTCTGAGGTGGCTGTTTTAATCGCTAATCTATTTATTACTAAGGCAGACACAATATTGTGTTGAAAAGACTCTTACAGAACACCTCTAAAACGTTCACCAACCAGCAGCCTCCTATGACTGTACATACCTGTATTATGTTAATAAGTTTGTCAATATCTGCCGTCCCTATTTGGTGCATATTATTCCCCCTCTTCTCCCCTCTCTCTTCTTTCTACGGAAGTCCAGAGTGGACATACGAATAAATAAAGAAATTCCCTCGTTATGTCGAGATCACCATTACATAACCAAAGTTGATTGACATTTAGCTTGATAACATTTTAACTTATAAACTGATAATGAGTTCCAAACACAAATTAAGCATGATGTTAGCATGAAATGTACCATGCCTTAGTGTTTCAATCAATAGAAATGTATGCACTGATCCACCGTGGGCTCTGCCGCCTCAGCCATACTGGCAATCTATCATCAATACCTCCATTCCTATTTATAGAGTTTATCTTGTGATCTCGACAAAACAACGTTTGTTATGTAGTGATCATGAGATAAATAAGTTGTGATCCTGACATGACGAGGGAATTCTTGTTTTATTATGTCCTCTTTGGACATATCTTTCTCATTCTCTCATCTTCTCCTTTCCTCGCTCCATCTCTACCTGGTCTATAAATAGGGTTGCATACCTCTCCTCCTCTCCTCCACACCTCTACGGAGGTGTTCCCTAAGGGCCTCGGCGGCAGTATGCCCAGCTATACGCAGCTCTCTCTGGGGACAGAGGGAGCCTGGCTCCCCTGTAGCATCCCCCGTCCTCCATCCTGCAGCAACGCTAATGCCATGCAGCCAGGGAGAGTGAGACACACCCAAAACAGAAGCTTAGTCTCTATCTGCTTACCACTGTTAAAGCGGTAGAAGATAGAAGGGCCATAGAGAGTTACATCTGAGAGAGTGTTTGTTTGCTTATGGTTATGGTATCCAGGTACCTGTCCCAATTCACTTCACTTACATTACAGAAGTGTTTTCATGAGCAGATAATTTAAAGATCTTGCATCAACATCATTGATGCATAAGTCAGGTCAATAGCAGGGGAAATCATACAAGGAACCCAGACACTAGTTTGATGAGATGCTACAAAATGTAACAACATGCAGAATGATATTCACAGTTTACACAGTTTCCGGGACCTGTTTAAATTCACAGATATAAAAGTGTATTTTTTTAATGCAGGCCTGTGAGCAAGGCTTTAGGGCTGGAGTTGTTAATTCTGTTTACAGCTTCACCCCTCCAGGGACTGGTTCTCTCACTTATGACAGAGAGTAGGAGGAGATTAAATGTTAGGGATGAAAATGACGTTTAAATCAGAGAGGTAAACAGACTCCCCACAGACTCTCCCTCTGTTTCTGCAGCTCTCCTGGGATAGTGTTCTTATTCCTGATGAGACAGCGATCCAAGGACAAACATTTACACTAGGAGAGGTGGGGTTAAGGTTTGGGATAGGGTTAAACCCCCCCCCCAAATAATAAAAAGTGTCCACGACTGGGATCAAACACATATCCTTTGGATCCAGAGTCATGGGATTACTGGCTCACCACCATCCCCGTCCACAACACCCTGGCAAAACTCAAGCCTACTTGATAGTAATAGCGCTCACTGTTGCCCCTAGTGGCCGGTTTTTAAGGATTTTCCCGACGTCCTTAAGACATGGATAGACGTCCAATTTCGACATCAATCTTGAACGACCTGGCTGAAGGTAGAGGAGTGAGAAATGATGTGGGATGGAAAGAGAGAGGAGTGAGAGAATATGGGGGATGGAAAGGGAGAGGAGTGAGAGAGGATGGGGATGGAAAGGGAGAGGAGTGAGAGAGGATGGGGGATGGAAAGGGAGAGGAGTGAGAGAATATGGGGGATGGAAAGGGAGAGGAGTGAGAGAATATGGGGGATGGAAAGGGAGAGGAGTGAGAGAAGATGGGGGATGGAAAAGGAGTGAGAGAGGATGGGGGATGGAAAGGGAGAGGAGTGAGAGAATATGGGGGATGGAAAGGGAGAGGAGTGAGAGAATATGGGGGATGGAAAGGGAGAGGAGTGAGAGGATGGGGGAAGGAGAGGTACAGGAGTGAGAGATGATGGGGTAAGGAGAGGTAGAGGAGTGAGAGATGGTGTAGATGGATACATTGTGGAGACGGGATGGTGATGTGAAGGGAGAGGAGTGAGAGATGGTGTAGATGGATACATTGTGGAGAGGGGATGGTGATGTGAAGGGAGAGGAGTGAGAGATGGTGTAGATCAGGGTTCTTCAATTCCGGTCCTGGAGGGCCGAAACACCTCTGTTTTTCATCCTCCCCTTCTAATCAGGGGCTAATTCAGATCTGGGACACCAGGTGAGTGCAATTAACTACCAGGTAGAAATAAAAAACAGAAGTGTTTCGGCCCTCCAGGACCGGAATTGAAGAACCCTGGTGTAGATGGATACATTGTGGAGACGGGATGGTGATGTGAAGGTGGAGGAGTGAGATATGGTGTAGATGGATACATTGTGGAGACGGGATGGTGATGTGAAGGTGGAGGAGTGAGATATGGTGTAGATGGATACATTGTGGAGAGGGGATGGTGATGTGAAGGGAGAGGAGTGAGAGATGGTGTAGATGGATACATTGTGGAGACGGGATGGTGATGTGAAGGGAGAGGAGTGAGAGATGGTGTAGATGGATACATTGTGGAGAGGGGATGGTGATGTGAAGGAGAGGAGTGAGAGATGGTGTAGATGGATACATTGTGGAGAGGGGATGGTGATGTGAAGGGAGAGGAGTGAGAGATGGTGTAGATGGATACATTGTGGAGAGGGGATGGTGATGTGAAGGAGAGGAGTGAGAGATGGTGTAGATGGATACATTGTGGAGACGGGATGGTGATGTGAAGGGAGAGGAGTGAGAGATGGTGTAGATGGATACATTGTGGAGAGGGGATGGTGATGTGAAGGGAGAGGAGTGAGAGATGGTGTAGATGGATACATTGTGGAGAGGGGATGGTGATGTGAAGGGAGAGGAGTGAGAGATGGTGTAGATGGATACATTGTGGAGACGGGATGGTGATGTGAAGGGAGAGGAGTGAGAGATGGTGTAGATGGATACATTGTGGAGAGGGGATGGTGATGTGAAGGGAGAGGAGTGAGAGATGGTGTAGATGGATACATTGTGGAGACAGGATGGTGATGTGAAGGGAGAGGAGTGAGAGATGGTGTAGATGGATACATTCTGGAGAGGGGATGGTGATGTGAAGGGAGAGGAGTGAGAGATGGTGTAGATGGATACATTGTGGAGAGGGGATGGTGATGTGAAGGGAGAGGAGTGAGAGATGGTGTAGATGGATACATTGTGGAGAGGGGATGGTGATGTGAAGGGAGAGGAGTGAGAGATGGTGTAGATGGATACATTGTGGAGAGGGGATGGTGATGTGAAGGGAGAGGAGTGAGAGATGGTGTAGATGGATACATTGTGGAGAGGGGATGGTGATGTGAAGGGAGAGGAGTGAGAGATGGTGTAGATAGATACATTGTGGAGAGGGGATGGTGATGTGAAGGGAGAGGAGTGAGAGATGGTGTAGATGGATACATTGTGGAGACGGGATGGTGATGTGAAGGGAGAGGAGTGAGAGATGGTGTAGATGGATACATTGTGGAGACAGGATGGTGATGTGAAGGGAGAGGAGTGAGAGATGGTGTAGATGGATACATTGTGGAGACGGGATGGTGATGTGAAGTTGAAGTAAAGCAGGAGTCACCTGAAAGGCAGTGTGTGATGTGGAGTTATTCTCATAATTGGGGAGTGGGGAGTTAGATTTGGACTACAGTACAATCATAACACTTTACAAAACAAGAGAAGAAAAAACACAACACATTGCTAACCTGTTTGAAGTGGATGGTAGGATTCCTCTCTCTCTCATCTTGTGAGGAAGCTTTTATCCTCCTCTTTGGTAGGAGCTCTGCTGATGATGAGAGGAGAGAGAGGCTCGTTAGAAGGAAGGGGGTTGTTGATGAAGTCATTACAGAGATGTCATAGCAGGTATTAAAACACATGTGTACACAGCTGTTCTTATCCTAGCTACATACAGTCAGGTCCATAATTATCAGCACCCTCAATAAAGATGAGCAAAAAAGACTGTATAAAATAAATAATTCAAATACTGAGCTATATTGTTTGCTCAATAATATGGGAAAATTATATTATTTTATACTAATGCAATTGGTCAGAGAAATAGATTTTGTTGAACAAGTATTATTTTTATTTTTTTTAAAGATAGGTGTCAAAATTATTGGCACCCATAAAGATTCTTATAAATAAAATCAAACTAAATAAAATCTGCATTAACATTCTACTTGCTAATAATTTTGTACCTGGATATCTATTCTAATTGAGTTGTCAACAAATGTTACGTTGTTGATTTGTTGTCAGCATCTAGTTAAAATTATACAAACAATAAAATAGCACAGAAAGTGTGAGGAATTGTTTTTTTCTGAGAGGCTTTCAAAAGACTTTCAAAAGTTGGATGTTTTAAGAAAAAACTATGTTCTGTATGAAACCTGAACCTTTGGAGGAAGTTAGGTTTATAACGCTTACTCTCTGAGGTCATTTTTCCTTTATGTTTTTTCCCTGTTTGGTTTTAACCATGTTGTTGTGCTGGGGACTGTGTGCTGCAGGCGGTAAACCTAACTTCATCTCCCTCTGCCCAGCCTATAATTCACCTGTTTCTCCTGAGACGAAAGCCGCTGCTCGGCCTGCCGTGACCAGGGCTGTTAGAGAGAGAAAGAGAGGAGAGAGAGAGAGAGAGAGAGAGAGAGAGAGAGAGAGAGAGAGAGAGAGAGAGAGAGAGAGAGAGAGAGAGAGAGAGAGAGAGAGAGAGAGAGAGAGAGAGAGAGAGAGAGAGAGAGAGAGAGAGAGAGAGAGTTAGTTCTGCCTTCTGTGACTGGTGCTGTTTCAGGCCTTGACCGTTCGGTGTTCGCCTGCTGATTTGATACATTCTCCTGTCCCGCAGTGTGTATCCTGAGGAGTACACACACCACACTCATTGTGTTCAGCGGCAAGGGAAAGTAATGGCGGGTAAAAGTTGACCACTGCCCTGGGAAATATGTTTCATGTCCCTCAACGAGCCAAAACAACCGCTAGCTTCATAGGAAGCGTTTTCATCTAGCACTCGTACAGAAATAGAGGAGTTACAGAGAGAGAGAGAGAGAGAGAGAGAGAGAGAGAGAGAGAGAGAGAGAGAGAGAGAGAGAGAGAGAGAGAGAGAGAGAGAGAGAGAGGGGGAGAAGGGTTTCTTTTTGTGTGTTTTCGTTATGAACAGAGGGCCGTGAAAGATGAACACACTCAATTTCAAGCGGAGAGCCCTTTAGGAGAAGTACTCTGGTCCCTCAAGCAAAATGTGTATTCTCTCACTGTCGGCACTACTGGAGTGGGTGTACTTGGAAAATAACAATATCATAATATACTGTAATACTACTACTTTAACAATATTGAAACTGCACCACAACTGCTACTACTGTCACAACTACTGCAAGTAGTATCCAAGCTTATTCACTCTCTCCATGGCAGTGTTGGGTAAACAGTCTGCAGACCTGGCATAGAGTTAGGCTACGCTCCAGGGCATGTTTGGGTGTCTGCACCAGTCAAGAGCTAGCTAATTAACATTACTATCTGGTCTCTATCTTGTCTTTCTGGATCACTCTCTCTCTCATATATCAGAGTTAACATCACCTGTCTCCATGCCTTCTCTGTGAATCAGGAGTAGAACCAGAGGAGTAGACAGGAACAAATCATTCTAATTACTGTCCCACTGCCTGCTCCTTCCACACTATCAGTGTCACTTTAAAGAGAAACATACAGCGCTGGTTGTTGTGGATAAGTCCTATTCCAGACAGGTAGACCAAATTAACTAAATGACTTGTACCATCCTCAAAGACAGGAGGATTTTTCATTTGTGAGGAAATTAAATTAATACCATTGAGACGCCTCATGTCTTCAAAGGCTTTGGCGTGATATGATGTCTCAAAGTCTGGCAGAGAAACTTGTCTTGTTTTTTGTCCTTTATTAACAACAGTATAGCAGTATTCCCTCAGTGCCTGGCAGAATGATTAAATCCAGTCATATTGGGCTGATATTTTCATTATGTCACTTGAGCTAGGATGACTAACACTTAAAGGCACGCAGTTGACCCTTTGCTAAGCCCCGCCCCAGAATTCTGGGCAACCAATCATAGCGCTCCAATAGATAGCAATTGTCATAACGTCCGACACCTCGGCAAGCTCACGTTTAAATCGCATGGAAGCCAGTGAGGGCTGTAGCAAAAACTGAGAGTTTTCTTGAATAAAATAAATTCCTGATGGAGTATTTTTTAAATTCCGAAATTATACTTTTGTTACATTGTTTGCTAGCTCAGCTGGCTCAGCTGCTAGCTCAGCTGTAAAATGTACAGTAACTTACTGGCAGCAATTGGCCAGTAAGTAACTGTAATTTATTTTACAGTACAGCTACTGTAATCCATTTTACAGTAATCTATTTTACGGTACCACAACTGTTAATGTAGTCTAATTTACAGTATATTACTGGAATTACCCATGCAATGACATATTGCCCTGTGTTCTTTGCAAGTTAAATTTGTACATTTACATTTTGGTCATTTAGCAGGCACTCTTATTCTTAACAACTTACAGTCAGTGCATTCAACAAAGGTTGATAAAAAAACAAAACCATATCACAGTCATAGCAAGTAAAACGTTTCTGTAACCGTTACTGAAAATGTTGTGATATATCTCTGACTGTCTCTGGATAGTGCCAATACAATACTGAGATATTCACGGTAACTTGATGCCAGAGCAATGAAACACAGTACAATACAGTAAAAGTGACTATTAAACTGTAGGACAATTATTTCTACAGTATTTTACTGTAATTATAAGGGATTAGAGCTAGCAGGTTGGCTTTATGCATTTGCATATTACAGCATTTTAATAAATACAAGGTGTTTTATATAACTTGCACTTCTAGAGGCCTAAACAAAGTCTTCATTTAGTTGTGTATAGAAAAGGTGTATAGAAAATAAACCATTTCAGTAGCTATCATACACCTTCATTAAAAACTACTTTGGCATTAGGCACATTTGTGACTCTGATTTATCATTTGATGTACATAACAAAGATTTATGTGAACGATTCAAAACAAGAGGGTATAAAGAAGAATTATTGGACAATTGCCTTAAGAGAGTAAGACAAACTGAGCGGAATGCGTTATTGCAACCAGGTCAAAGGAATTTCTCTCCTCCCTCTGCAACTTTGGTGTCCAGCTACAGTCCCCTTTCAAGGTCGATCAAGGAAGTGGTTAATGGACATTGGCACATATTACACAGTGACCCCAGCTTTGGTAAAGCATTTGAATCCCCCCCAAGATTTTGCTATTAGAGACCCTCAAATTTACGGGATTGTTGAGTAAGGTCAGATTTAGCTAAGAAAAAAGGATCGCATTTCATGTCTATCGTTCCTGATGGCAATTTCCCTTGTCACAACTGCATTCACTGTTATGCCATGATCAGAGGGAACTCGCTTATCCATCCCCATTCCAGTGAGAGGATTAAGGTTTGAGGTAGAATAACATGTAACACAAAATATGTTGTATATCTCCTTAAGTGTTCCTGTAACTTTTATGATGTTGGTAAGACCAAACGTGAACTTCAGACAAGGATATGAGAGCATAAGAGCTCTAGTCGCAACCACAATAAAAAAATCAACTTTTGCCAGGCATTTCAATAGCAATAATAATGAACTAAGTGCCTTACGTTACTGTATATGGGCATTGAATTGGTGAAGGTGCCATGCAGGGGAGGAGATAGGGATAAATTACTTCTCCAAAGAGACATATTGGATAGACCACTTGGGCAATCTTGCCCAGCAGGCCTCAATGAGAATTGTTCCTTTTCTTGTTTATTGTAGAAGGCTATAAATATATAGGCTGAAAATAACCTCCTAACATTTGGGACATGACATCATAATGTATCTTTATTGTGTTTGTATATATTTTGGGGGGATTTTCATGCTTCCCCCACAGCTCCCTCTGCTGGGTTCTCTTGATTGGGCCAAAACTGACTGTGAATGTATAATTATGTTGTGACGAGTACTGAGGATACGAAGAGGCAGGACGCAGACGCAGGAATTAACAAGGTCAAGGTTTACTCAAACAATGACAAAGAGAATTAACAAAGATAGAGTACATGACACGAAGCAAAACATTCACACACAACATCCTACAGAACAGTCCATGGCTAAATAGGGGTAGTGATGAGATGATGAGGTGCAGCCGCTGGACGTCGCCGGCCAGGAGGACGACCCCGAGGACGAGGAGCGGGCCGGTCAGGGCGGCGACGGTGGAAGTCCCAAATTAGGTTGGGGTCCAGAACGTCCCCAGCCGGAACCCAGCTCCTCTCCTCAGGACCATACCCCCCCCAGTCCACCAGGTAATGGAGCCATCCCCCACGGAACCAGCAGATCCCTCACCGCATACGCCGGACACCCGTCAATGTCCAGGGGCGGAGGAGGCGTACCCCGGGGGATGGCATCCGCCAGAGGACCAGGAAGCAACGGCCTGAGGAGAGACACATGAAAAGTGGGTGAGACACGGTAGTGAGGAGGAAGGAGCAGCCGTGTACGATACCTCATTTATCTGCCAGAGGACCTTAAACTGCCCCACAAACCGGGGGCTCAGTTTCTTGCAGGGCAGGCGGAGAGAGAGTTTTTTTGTGGACAGCCAGACACGATCCCCAGGCTGGAATACATGGGCCTCACTGCGGTGGCGGTCGGCTTGGTCCTTCTGCCGACGAATGGCTCTCTGGAGATGACATGGGCGGCATCCCAGACCTGTCCGGCCCTGTGGAACCACTCGTCGACAGCGGGCGCATCGATCTGGCTGGGTGTCCAAGGGGCCAGGGCCGGCTGGCACCCCAGGACACACTGGAAGGGAGTGAGCCCCGTGGAGGAGTGAACAAGGGAGTTCTGGGCATTTTCTGCCCAGGGAAGAAACCTCACTCACTCACCCTGCCGGTCCTGAGAGTGGAAACGAATACCTATACCCAGAAGTGAGGCTGGCCATGGCCCCGATCTCCTCCAGGAAAGCCTTCCACACTCGGGTGGTGAATTGGGGGCCACGGTCCGAGACGATGTCCTCCGGAAGTCCATAATGCCGGAAGACCTGTTGGAACAGGACTTCAGCGACCTGGAGAGCAGAAGGAAGACCAGTTAGTGGCAAAAAAGGGCATGATTTGGAGAACCGATCTACGACCACCATGACTGTGGTGAAGCCGTCAGAACGTGGAAGGTCGGTGACAAAATCTATGGACAGGTGTGACCAAGGTCCCTGAGGCACTGGGAGAGGAACTAGTTTGCCTGCCGGGGCGTTCCGAGGTGTCTTTCTTTTGGGCACATACGGAACAGGAGTTGACATAGCGGGACACATCAGAAGCCAAGGTGGGCCACCAGTACTTTTGTGCTAGAGAATGCAAGGTGCGCGTAATACCGGAGTGCCCTGCCGTAAGGGTGGTGTGCGCCCAGATCAGCAGGCGGTCCCGGACACTGGTGGGTACATACACGCGCCCCGGAGTGGCGTTGGCAGGCGCTGGGTCCTCCTGAGCCGCCAGGCGGATGTCTTCGTCCACAACCCAAATGACAGGTGCAACGATGAGAGACGGAGGCAGGATAGGGCCCCCCAGATCCTTCCTTTCTCCGGTATGGTGCATCCTGGAGAGTGCGTCAGCTTTCACATTCTGGGATCCTGGGTGGTAGGACAGAATGAAATGAAATCGAGTAAATAATTGGGCCAACATGGCTTGATGAGAGTTCATCCGTTTCGCTACCCGTATGTGCTCCAAATTCCGGTGGTCAGTGAGAATCCGGAATGGATGGACTGCGCCCTCCAGCCAGTGTCTCCATTCCTCCAGAGCGAGGACCACCGCCAACAGCTCCCTGTCTCCAACTCCATAGTTCCTCTCTGCGGGGGTAAGCTTTTTTGAGAAAAAGGCACAGGGATACATTTTCTCTGGCTTACCGTGCCGCTGGGAGAGGACTGCACCCACGCCCTCCTCCGATGCATCCACCTCCAGGATGAAAGGACGAGAGGGATCTGGGTGTTTTAGGATGGGCGCTGTGGTGAACCTCTCCTTCAGCCTCTTGAAGGCATCATCAGCCTCATGGTTCCAGGTCATTTTCTGAGGCCCACCCTTAAGGAGAGAGGTGAGCGGGGCGGCTATGGAGATGAAGGACCTGATGAAACGCTGGTAGAAATTGGCGAAGCCCAGGAAGCTCTGTAGGCCCTTGATGGTGGTGGGAACTGGCCATGACCTGACGGCGTCCATCTTCACTCCTTCCATGAACACCCCCTGAGGACTGATCCTGTATCCTAGGAAGGAGATGGCCTGTTGGTGGAATTCGCATTTCTCCCCTTTCACCAACAGGCTGCGTTCCCGGAGGCGGAGTAAGACAGCTCGGACGTCCCTGACGTATTCCTCGAACGTAGCCGAGTAGATCAGGATATCGTCGATGTACACCACCACCTGTCTACTCAGCATGTCCCGGAACACGTCATTGACGAAGTACTGGAACACAGATGGTGCGTTGGTAAGGCCGTCGGGCATGACGCAGTATTCATAGTGGCCTGACGTAGTGCTGAATGCCGTCTTCCACTCGTCTCCTTCTCGGATTCGGATCAGGTTGTAGGCACTCCTCAGGTCCAACTTGGTAAAGTACCGGGCCCCTCGTAGCTACTTGATGGCCTACGAAACCAGAGGGAGGGGGTACCGGTACTTGGTGGTGACTGCGTTCAGCCCCCTGTAGTCAATGCATGGCCACGAAGAAGAAGCTGGCGGAGGCAGGAGAGGTAGAGCATCTGATCAAATCAAATCAAATTGGCCACATGCGCCGAATACAACAGGTGCAGACATTACAGTGAAATGCTTACTTACAGCACTTAACCAACAGTGCATTTATTTTAAACAAAAAAGTAAAAATAAAACAACAACAAAAAAAGTGTTGAGAAAAAAAGAGCAGAAGTAAAATAAAATAACAGTAGGGAGGCTATATATACAGGGGGTACCGGTGCAGAGTCAATGTGCGGGGGCACCGGCTAGTTGAGGTAGTTGAAGTAATATGTACATGTGGGCAGAGTTAAAGTGACTATGCATAAATAATTAACAGAGTAGCAGCAGCGTAAAAGGATGGGGTGGGGGGGCAGTGCAAATAGTCCGGGTAGCCATGATTAGCTGTTCAGGAGTCTTATGGCTTGGGGGTAGAAGCTGTTGAGAAGTCTTTTGGACCTAGACTTGGCACTCCGGTACCGCTTGCCGTGCGGTAGCAGAGAGAACAGTCTATGACTAGGGTGGCTGGAGTCTTTGACAATTTTGAGGGCTTTCCTCTGACACCGCCTGGTATAGAGGTCCTGGATGGCAGGAAGCTTGGCCCCAGTGATGTACTGGGCCGTACGCACTACCCTCTGTAGTGCCTTGCGGTCGGAGGCCAAGCAGTTGCCATACCAGGCGGTGATGCAACCAGTCAGGATGCTCTCGATGGTGCAGCTGTATAATTTTTTGAGGATCTGAGGACCCATGGCAAATCTTTTCAGTCTCCTGAGGGGGAATAGGCTTTGTCGTGCCCTCTTCACGTCTTGGTGTGTTTGGACCATGATAGTTCGTTGGTGATGTGGACACCAAGGAACTTGAAGCTCTCAACCTGTTCCACTACAGCCCCGTCGATGAGAATGGGGGCGTGCTCAGTCCTCTTTTTTTTCCTGTAGTCCACAATCATCTCCTTTGTCTTGGTCACGTTGAGGGAGAGGTTGTTGTCCTGGCACCACACGGCCAGGTCTCTGACCTCCTCCCTATAGGCTGTCTCATCGTTGTCGGTGATCAGGCCTACCACTGTTGTGTCGTCGGCAAACTTAATGATGGTGTTGGTGTCGTGCCTGGCCATACAGTCATGGGTGAACAGGGAGTACAGGAGGGGACTGAGCACGCACCCCTGAGGGGTCCCCGTGTTGAGGATCAGTGTGGCAGATGTGTTGTTACCTACCCTTACCACTTGGGGGCGGCCCGTCAGGAAGTCCAGGATCCAGTTGCAGAGGGAGGTGTTTAGTCCCAGGATCCTTAACTTAGTGATGAGCTTTGAGGGCACTATGGTGTTGAATGCTGAGCTGTAGTCAATGAATAGCATTCTCACGTAGGTGTTCCTCTTGTCCAGGTGGGAAAGGGCAGTGTGGAGTGCAATAGAGATTGCATCATCTGTGGATCTGTTGGGGCGGTAGGCAAATTGGAGTGGGTCTAGGGTTTCTGGGATAATGCTGTTGATGTGAGCCATGACCAGCCTTTCAAAGCACTTCATGGCTACAGACGTCAGTGCTACGGGTCGGTAGTCATTTAGGCAGGTTATCTTAGAGTCCATGGGCACGGGGACTATGGTGGTCTGCTTGAAACATGTTGGTATTACAGACTCAGTCAGGGACATGTTGAAAATGTCAGTGAAGACACTTGCCGATTGGTCAGCACATGCTCGGAGTACACGTCCTGGTAATCCGTCTGGCCCTGCGGCCTTGTGAATGTTGACCTGCTTAAAAGTCTTACTCACATCGGCTACGGAGAGCGTGATCACATAGTCACGTGGAAAACGCTCATCCAGATGCAGCACTCCTAGTGGCTGGGGACTTTAATGCTGGGAAACTTAAATCCGTTCTACCTAATTTCTACCAGCATGTTAAATGTGCAACCATACTTCTCCATGGCCTCATTCTCCGTCATGGAAAGGGGGTAAATGCAACTCTTCGGGGGGGGGGTGTTGTCCCTCCAGCAGGTCAATGGCGCAGTCCCAGGGCCTGTGAGGAGGGACACACGTGGCCTTAGATGAAGAGAAGACATCGGAGAGATCTGTGTACTCACGTGGAATGTTGGGCTGGAGGGCGGACTCTGGACTCTTCACTGACGTGGAACAACAAACCACCGGCAGGCAGGTCTTCCGGCATGAGGTGGACTAGGCTGTGATCCTCTTGGTGATCCAATTGATGGTGGGGTTGTGTAGTCTGAGCCAGGGCAATCCCAAGATGATCTGGTGAAGGGGTGACGTGACGATGTGGAATGACAGCTCCTCGTGGTGCTCCGGTAGTGTGGGAATGGTGATGGTGATGAGGAGAGTGACGTGCATAATGGTGCCTGACCCAAGGGGTTGATTGTCCAATGAGGTGACGTGTAGCGGAGATGGCAGTGGCACGGTGGGCAACCCCCATTCAGAAACCAGCACCCTATCTATAAGGTTCCCCGCTGATACGGAATATATCATTGCAGTAGAAATGGAAGATAAGGAATAACCAGTCACCGTTATGGGAACTAAAAACAATGGTTTTGTGATAGGAGATGACGTCATACTCACGGAGCGGCGACGGGAGTCATACCGCCTAGATAGGGAGCCACCAGGAGATCTGTGTGCCGTGGTGGTGTAGGGGGTGCTGCCCACCTCCATGGGTGAGGACTCGGAATCAGGGCGGCTTCCATAGCTTAGATGGGGTGAGCGTCGAAGCTCCGGGAGGGGTTGGGAACGCCGTCTCTCTCGCAACATTTCGTCAAGACGGATGGACGTGGTGATAAGGGTATCAAGGTCCATCTCATTGTCCCGACATGCAAGTTCCGTCTTAATGTCCTCCCGTAAACCTCTCCTGAAGGCCGTGCGCAGGCCGCCACCTTGCGAAAGCTCCGAGCGTACTCGGACGTGGGCCCCTCTCTCTCTGTTGTAGATGGTGGAGACGCTCACCCCCATCCTTTCCCTCTGTGGGATGATCAAACACCTCCCTGAACCGAGCGAGGAAGGTGGGGTAGGGTAGAGCCACTGCCTCCTCTCCTTCCCAGACTGCCGTGGCCCAATCCAGCACCTTCCCCTTAAAAAGCGAAATCACCAGCGCTATCCTGGCTTGGTCAGATGGATATGCCCCAGGCTGATGCGCCAGATAAAGTGAAACCTGTAGCAGGAAGCCTCTACATTTAGTAGTTTTACCGTCAAAGCGCTCCGGTAGGGTGAGGGTTCCCGCAGAAGTGGGTGATAGGTGGATTGGAGGCACTCGCCACTCCCTGAGGTAGAACCGGAGCGCTGGGCAGATTATGCAGAGTTTGTAGCACTTCCTGCATGGCGACGTTCAACTGGGCTAGCTGCTGCTGGTGCTGGTCAAGGCACTGGGAAACTCCTGTTGCATCCATTTTCGTTTGGTGTGTGATTCTGTGACGAGTACTGAATATAGGAAGAGGCAGGACGCAGACGCAGGAATTAACAAGGTCAAGATTTACTCAAACAATGACAAAGAGAATTAACAAAGATAGAGTACATGACACGAAGCAAAACATTCACACACAACATCCTACAGAACAGTCCAGGCGTCATAGTTAGCTAGCTGAATAAAGTAAGTTGAGTCTAGTCCTTGAAACATTGAACCGCTGTAGTTTACAACAATTCTAATTTCTAAAGTGGAAGTTGGGAGAGTTTTATTCGGGTGGTTCAGTGAAACAATTATAGTTTCTGAGGTGGAAGTTGGGAGAGTTATATTTTTTTGGTGAGGGAGGCCTTGCTCTCTCCTTTCCCAGATGTTTAGTTCATTTCATTCCGATCTCCTCTGCATTATTGTAGCCATCTGCTACAGCCTGTCAACTATGCCTCTGCCTATCCCTGTTCTCTCCTCTCCGCACAGGCTACACAAACGCCTCACACCGCGTGGCTGCTGCCTCTCTAACCTGGTGGTCCCTGCACGCACCACACACCTGGAGTTCCAGGTCTTAGGCAGCCTCTGGAACTGCCGTTCTGCTGCCAACAAGGCTGACTTCATCCCAGCCTATGCTACCCTCCAGTCCCTCGACTTCCTGGCGTTGACGGAAACATGGATTACCACTGAAAACACTGCTACTCCTACTGCTCTCTCCTCGTCTGACCATGTGTTCTCGCATACCCCGAGAGCATCTGGTCAGAGGGGTGGTGGCACAGGAATCCTCATCTCTCCCAAGTGGTCATTCTCAATTTTTCCCCTAACCCATCTGTCTATCTCCTCATTTGAATTCCACGCTGTCACAGTCACTAGCCCATTTAAGCTTAATATCCTTGTCATCTATCGCCCTCCAGGTTCCCTTGGAGAGTTCATCAATGAGCTTGACGCCTTGATAAGTTCCTTTCCTGAGGATGGCTCACCCTTCACAGTTTTGGGGGATTTCAACCTCCCTACGTCTACATTTGACTCATTTCTCTCTGCCTCCTTCTTTCCACTCCTCTCCTCTTTTGACCTCACCCTCTCACCGTCCCCCCCTACTCACAAGTCAGGCAATACGCTTGACTTCATCTTTACTAGATGTTGCTCTTCTACTAATCTCACTGCAACTCCCCTCCATGTCTCCGACCACTACTTTGTATCCTTTTCTCTCTCGCTCTCCTCCAACACTACTCACTCTGCCCCTACACAGATGGTAACGCGCCGCCGCAACCTTCGCTCTCTCTCTCCCACTACTCTCTCCTCTTCCATCCTATCATCTCTTCCCTCTGCTCAATCCTTCTCCCTCCAATCTCCTGATTCTGCCTCCTCAACCCTCCTCTCCTCCCTTTCTGCATCCTTTGACTCCCTGTGTCCCCTATCCTCCCGGCCGGCTCGGTCCTCCCCTCCAGCTCCGTGGCTTGATGACTCATTGCGAGCTCACAGAACAGAGCTCCGGGCAGCTGAGCGGAAATGGAAGAAAACTAAACTCCCTGCCGACCTGGCATCTTTTCACTCCCTCCTCTCTACATTTTCTTCATCTGTTTCTGCTGCTAAGGCCACTTTCTACCACTCTAAATTCCAAGCATCTGCCTCTAACCCTAGGAAGCTCTTTGCCACATTCTCCTCACTGCTGAATCCTCCCCCCCACCCCCCACCCCCCCCCCCCCTCCTCCCTCTCTGTGGATGACTTCGTCAACCACTTTGAAAAGAAGGTTGACGACATCCGATCCTCGTTTGTTAAGTCTAATGACACTGCTGGTCCTGCTCACACTGCCCTACCCTATGCTTTGACTTCTTTCTCCCCTCTCTCTCCAGATAAAATCTTGCGACTAGTGACTGCAGGCCGCCCAACAACCTGCCCGCTTGACCCCATCCCCTCCTCTCTTCTCCAGACCATCTCCGGTGACCTTCTCCCCTACCTCACCTCGCTGATCAACTCATCCTTGACCGCTGGCTATGTCCCTTCCGTCTTCAAGAGAGCGAGAGTTGCACCCCTTCTCAAAAAAACAACACTCGATCCCACTGATGTCAACAACTACAGACCAGTATCCCTTCTTTCTTTTCTTTCCAAAACTATTGAGCGTGCCGTCTTTAGCCAACTCTCTTGCTATCTCTCTCAGAATGACCTTCTTGATCCAAACCAGTCAGGTTTCAGGACTGGTCATTCAACTGAGACTGCTCTTCTCTGTGTCACGGAGGCTCTCCGCACTGCTAAAGCTAACTCTCTCTCCTCTGCTCTTGTCCTTCTAGACCTGTCTGCTGCCTTTGATACTGTGAACCATCAGATCCTCCTCTCCACCCTCTCCACCCTCTCCGAGCTGGGCATCTCCGGCGCGGCTCACTCCTGGATTGCGTCCTACCTGACCGGTCGCTCCTACCAAGTGGCGTGGCGAGAAGCTGTCTCCGCACCACGTGCTCTCACCACTGGTGTCCCCCAGGGCTCAGTTCTAGGCCCTCTCCTTTTCTCCCTATACACCAAGTCACTTGGCTCTGTCATATCCTCACATGGCCTCTCCTATCATTGCTACGCTGACGATACACAACTAATATTCTCCTTTCCCCCTTCTGATAACCAGGTGGCGAATCGCATCTCTGCATGTCTGGCAGACATATCAGTATGGATGACGGATCACCACCTCAAGCTGAACCCTGGCAAGACGGAGCTGCTCTTCCTCCCGGGGAAGGACTGCCCGTTCCATGATCTCGCCATCACGGTTGACAACTCTGTTGTGTCCTCCTCCCAGAGTGCGAAGAGCCTTGGCGTGACCCTGGACAACACCCTGTCGTTCTCCGCTAACATCAAGGCGGTGACCCGATCCTGCAGGTTCATGCTCTACAACATTCGGAGAGTACGACCCTGCCTTACACAGGAAGCGGCACAGGTCCTAATCCAGGCACTTGTCATCTCCCGTCTGGATTACTGCAACTCGCTGTTGGCTGGGCTCCCTGCCTGTGCCATTAAACCCCTACAACTCATCCAGAATGCCGCAGCCCGTCTGGTGTTCAACCTTCCCAAGTTCTCTCACGTCACCCCCCTCCTCCGCACACTCCACTGGCTTCCAGTTGAAGCTCGCATCCGTTACAAGACCATGGTGCTTGCCTATGGAGCAGTGAGGGGAACGGCACCTCCGTACCTTCAGGCTCTGATCAGTCCCTACACCCAAACGAGGGCATTGCGTTCATCCACCTCTGGCCTGCTGGCTCCCCTTCCTCTGCGGAAGCATAGTTCCCGCTCAGCCCAGTCAAAACTGTTCGCTGCTCTGGCACCCCAATGGTGGAACAAGCTCCCTCACGACGCCAGGACAGCGGAGTCACTCACCACCTTCCGGAGACATTTGAAACCCCACCTCTTTAAGGAATACCTGGGATAGGATAAAGTAATCCTTCTACCCCCCCCCCCCCCCCCCAAAAAAAAAAAAAAAGTGGTTATCCCACTGGCTATAGGGTGAATGCACCAATTTGTAAGTCGCTCTGGATAAGAGCGTCTGCTAAATGACGTAAATGTAAATGTAAATAGGGGTAGTGATGAGATGATGAGGTGCAGGTGTGCTGGAGGTGATTAGGGTGCGTTGTGTTTCCATTCCGGTGGTGCGCTCAGACCGGTGGCTCAGTAGACCGGCGAATCAGAGCGCCGGAGGGGAGCAACGGGAGGAGACATGACATATGGCCACCTGTGTGTGGTGTTGTTGTGACATTGATTGCCATTGCCTTGCACGCTGAAGAAGGGCTCATACCTGAAACGTTTGTGCGGCAATACAAATATGTACATTTAAGTTTATTCACCCGAGTACTGCCCTATTTTGTTCTTTGGAAATACTACCACATATCACTTAAATTGGCACAGGACTCTCATTAACAGGTGCAACAAATATAGCCACTTACAAGGCTCGCCTTGAAATATGTTAATGAGCCAGCGATTCATTCTACTCCCACAATATTTCTCCACAATGCATCATAAATTACAGTATGCTGCAATAAATATATAACAAAACAGCAATACAGTACTTTATTGTTAAAATGTATTGAAAATAAAATCAGCAATTGGTAATACTGAATATTTAATGATATATTACACTATACCAACTGATATTTAGTGTTGTATAACACTTGCACTTAACTGACAGTGACTACAGGGCAAAACAGATCAAAATGACATGGCCACTCAACCACTGAAGGTTTGAGACTTGCTGCCACTCTGATCTGTCGCCTATATACACTAAGTGTACAAAACATTAGGAACACCTGCTCTTCCATGACATAGACTGACCAGGAGATTCCAGGTGAAAGCTATGATCCC
Source organism: Coregonus lavaretus (assembly GCF_964263955.1). NCBI lineage: Eukaryota > Metazoa > Chordata > Actinopteri > Salmoniformes > Salmonidae > Coregonus > Coregonus lavaretus. The sequence continues at coordinate 29,412,168 of NC_139999.1, forward strand.
TTATTGATGTCACCTGCTAAATCCACTTCAATCAGTGTAGATGAAGGGGAGGAGACAGGTTAAAGAAGGATTTTTAAGAAACTGTGGTTGCAGTGGGCTAAGGAACGAAAACACCGGACACTGGAGAATTGGAAAAACATTGCCTGGTTTGATGAATCCCGGTTCCTTCTGTTTCACGCTGATGGGAGGACTAGGGTATGGAGAAAGTCACATAAATACATGCATCCATCATGCCACATGTCAACATTGCAGGCTGGTGGTGGTGGTGTGATGGTGTGGAGTGTGTTTTCATGACACACATTGGGCCCCTTGATAAAAGTGGAGCAACGTTTGAATGCCACAAGATATCTGAACTTAATTTTCAATAAGATGCATCCCTTCATGGCAGCAGTGTATCATCTACAAATTGATTTTTTACAGTAGGATAATGCCACATGCCACAAGGTTAGGATTGTCCAGGAATGGTTCCACGAACATGACAGTGAATTCAGCTTACTGCAGTGGCCTGCACAGTTACCAGATCTCAATCCAATTGAGCATCTGTGGGATGAGATGGAACGAGCTATTCGGAGTAGATATCCACTACCAGCCAACTTGACACAACTGTGGGAAGCATTGGAGTCAACATGGGCCAGTAACCCTGTGGAATGGTTTCGACACCTTGTAGAGTCCATGCCCCAGCAAATTGATGCTGTTCTGAGGGCAACAGGGGGTGCAACTCAATATTAGGAAGGTGTTCCTAATGTTTTGTACACTCATAACACACAGTAAACATGTAATTGTTAGGGAACCACTACCACATATCACTTAAATTGGTACAACACTCTCACTAACGATTTCAAATATAGCCTCTTACAAGACACACCTCAAAATACACTATATATACTAAAGTATGTGGACACCCCCTTAAATTAGTGAATTCGGCTATTTCAGCCACAACCATTGCTGACCGGTGCATAAAATCGAGCACAGAGCCATGCAATCTCCATTAACAAGCATTGGCAGTAGAATGGCCTTACTGAAGAGCTCAGTGACTTTCAACGTGACACCGTCATAGGATACCACCTTTCCAACAAGTCAGTTTGTCAAATTTCTGCCCTGCTAGAGTCAACTGTAAGGCCACACAAGTTCACAGAACGGGACCGCCTAGTGCTGAAGAGCATAGCGCGTAAAAATCGTCTGTCCTCGGTTGCAACACTATCTACCGAGTTCCAAACTGCCTCTGGAAGTTCCAAACTGCCTCCGGCATCCCCAGCCGCGTCCTCAGAGCATGCGCAGACCAGCTGGCTGGTGTGTTTACGGACATATTCAATCTCTCCCTTTCCCAGTCTGCTGTTCCCACATGGTTCAAGATGGCCACCATTGTTCCTGTATCCAAGAAAGCAAAGGTAACTGAACTAAATGACTATCGCCCCGTAGCACTCACCTCTGTCATCATGAAGTGCTTTGAGAGACTAGTCAAGGATCATATCACCTCTACCTTACCTGTCACCCTAGACCCACTCCAATTTGCTTACCGCCCCAATGGATCCACAGACGATGCAATCGCCATCACACTGCACACTGCCCTATCCCATCTGGACAAGAGGAATACCTATGTAAGAATGCTGTTCATTGACTATAGCTCAGCATTCAACACCATAGTACCCTCCAAGCTCATCATTAAGCTTGAGGCCCTAGGTCTGAACCCCGCCCTGTGCAACTGGGTCCTGGACTTCCTGACAGGCCGCCCCCAGGTGGTGAAGGTAGGAAACAACATCTCCACTTCGCTGATCCTCAACACTGGGGCCCCACAAGGGTGTGTGCTCAGTCCCCTCCTGTACTCCCTGTTCACCCATGACTGCGTGGCCAATCACGCCTCCAACTCAATCATCAAGTTTGCAGACGACACAACAGTAGTAGGCTTGATTACCAACAATGATGAGACCACCTACAGTGAGGAGGTGAGGGCTCTGGGAGTGTGCTGCCAGGACAATAACCTCTCACTCAATGTCAACAAAACAAAGGAGATGATCATGGACTTCAGGAAACAGCAGAGGGTGCACCCCCCTATCCACATCGATGGGACCGCAGTGGAGAAGGTGGAAAGCTTCAATTTCCTTGGCGTACACATCACTGACAAACTGAAATGGTCCACTCAGGAGGCTGAAGAAATTCAGCTTGGCACCTAAAACCCTCACACATTTTTACAGATGCACAATTGAGAACATCCTGTCGGGCTGTATCACCGGCTGGTACGGCAACTGCACCGCCCGCAACCGCAGGGCTCTCCAGAGGGTGGTGCGGTCTGCCGAACGCATTACCGGGGGCAAACTACCCGCTCTCCAAGACACCTACAGCACCCGATGACACAGGAAGGCCAAAAAGATCATCAAGGACATCAACCACCCAAACCACTGCCTGTTCCCCCCGCTATCATCCAGAAGGCAAGGTCAGTACAGGTGCATCAAAGCTGGGACCGAGAGAATGAAAAACAGCTTCTATCTCAAGGCCATCAGACTGTTAAATAGCCATCACTAGCACATTAGAGGCTGCTGCTGCCTATTGAAATCACTGGCCACTTTAAGAAATGGAACACTAGTCACTTTAATAATGTTTACATATCTTGCACTACTCATGTAATATGTATATACTGTATTCTATTCTACCCTGCTCAAAAAATAAAGGGAACACTAAAATAACACATCCTAGATCTGAATGAATTAAATAATCTTATTAAATACTTTTATCTTTACATAGTTGAATGTGCTGACAACAAAATCACACAAAAATTATCAATGGAAATCAAATGTATCAACCCATGGAGGTCTGGATTTGGAGTCACCCTCAAAATTAAAGTGGAAAACCACACTACAGGCTGATCCAACTTTGATGTAATGTCCTTAAAACAAGTCAAAATGAGGCTCAGTAGTGTGTGTGGCCTCCACGTGCCTGTATGACCTCCCTACAATGCCTGGGCATGCTCCTGATGAGGTGGCGGATGGTCTCCTGAGGGATCTCCTCCCAGACCTGGACTAAAGCATCCGCCAACTCCTGGACAGTCTGTGGTGCAATGTGGCGTTGGTGGATGGAGCGAGACATGATGTCCCAGATGTGCTCAATTGGATTCAGGTCTGGGGAACGGGCGGGCCAGTCCATAGCATCAATGCCTTCCTCTTGCAGGAACTGCTGACACACACCAGCCACATGAGGTCTAGCATTGTCTTGCATTAGGAGGAACCCAGGGCCAACCGCACCAGCATATGGTCTCACAAGGGGTCTGAAGATCTCATCTCGGTACCTAATGGCAGTCAGGCTACCTCTGGCGAGCACATGGAGGGCTTTGCGGCCCCCCAAAGAAATGCCACCCCACACCATGACTGACCCACCGCCAAACCGGTCATGCTGGAGGATGTTGCAGGCAGCAGAACGTTCTCCACGGCGTCTTCAGACTCTGTCACGTCTGTCACATGTGCTCAGTGTGAACCTGCTTTCATCTGTGAAGAGCACAGGGCGCCAGTGGCGAATTTGCCAATATTGGTGTTCTCTGGCAAATGCCAAACGTCCTGCACGGTGTTGGGCTGTAAGCACAACCCCCACCTGTGGACGTCGGGCCCTCATACCACCCTCATGGAGTCTGTTTCTGACCGTTTGAGCAGACACATGCACATTTGTGGCCTGCTGGAGGTCATTTTGCAGGGCTCTGGCAGTGCTCCTCCTGCTCCTCCTTGCACAAAGGCAGAGGTAGCAGTCCTGCTGCTGGGTTGTTGCCCTCCTACGGCCTCCACCACGTCTCCTGATGTACTGGCCTGTCTCCTGGTAGCGCCTCCATGCTCTGGACACTACGCTGACAGACACAGCAAACCTTCTTGCCACAGCTCGCATTGATGTGCCATCCTGGATGAGCTGCACTACCTGAGCCACTTGTGTGGGTTGTAGACTCCGTCTCATGCTACCACTAGAGTGAAAGCACCGCCAGCATTCATAAGTGACCAAAACATCAGCCAGGAAGCATAGGAACTGAGAAGTGGTCTGTGGTCACCACCTGCAAAACCAGTCCTTTATTGGGGGTGTCTTGCTAATTGCCTATAATTTCCACCTGTTGTCTATTCCATTTGCACAACAGCATGTGAAATTTATTGTCATTCAGTGTTGCTTCCTAAGTGGATAGTTTGATTTCACAGAAGTGTGATTGACTTGGAGTTACATTGTGTTGTTTAAGTGTTCCCTTAATTTTTTTGAGCAGTGTATAATAATCTACTGTATCTTAGTCCATGCCGCTCTGTCATTGCTTGTCCATATATGTATATATTCTTAAATTCCATTCCTTACTAGATTTGTGTGTATTGGGTATATGCTGTGAAATTGTTAGATATTACTTGTTAGATATTACTGCACTGTCGGAGCTAGAAGCACAAGCATTTCACTACACCCGCAATAACATCTGCTAAACACGTGTATGTGACAAATACGATTTGATTTGATTTGATTTGAATCACGCTTCACCATCTGGCAGTCCGAATGATGAATCTGGGTTTGGCGGATGCCAGGAGAAGCTACCTGCCCCATCATAGTGCCAACTGTAAAGTTTGGTGGAGGTGGAATAATGGTCTGGGGCTGTTTTTCATGGTTTGGGCTAGGCCAGTGAAGGGAAATCTTAATGCTACAGCTTACAATGACATTCTAGACGATTCTGTGCTTCCAACTTTGTGGCAACAGTTTGGGCAAGACCCTTTCCTGTTTCAGCATGACAATGCCCCCGTGCACAAAGTGAGGTCCATACAGAAATGGTTTGTCGAGATCGGTGTGGAAGAACTTGACTGGCCTGCACAGAGCCCTGACCTCAACCCCATCGAACACCTTTGGGATAAATTGGAATGCCGACTGAGAGCCAGGCCTTTTCGCCCAACATCAGTAATGTTCTTGTGGCTGAATGGAAGCAAGTCCCCACAGCAATGTTCCAACATTGTGGAAAGCATTCCCAGAAGAGTGGAGGCTGTTATATCAGCAAAGGGGGGACCAACTCCATATTAATGCCCATGATTTTGGAATGAGATGTTTGACAAGCAGGTGTCCACATATTTTAGGTCATGTAATGTATGTTAATGAGTGATAAACAACGATATCATGCACCCACTAGTGTTCAAAAGCTTTTTGGCGCTCCAAAAATGAGGTATGTTACTGTATTCTGAATTACAGTAAATGACTGGCAGCAATTGGCTAGTAAGTTACTGTAGAGTTTCAGGACAAGGTTTGTAGAATTCTTAAAATACAGTATATTACCGTATTCTGTGGGGGTGCAGCATTCTCACTCACGGGTGCAACAAATATAACCTCTTACAAGGCACGACTTAAATATGTTAATGAGCCAGAGACTCTTTCCCTGCCCACAACATTTTCCCTCAATGCACCATAATTAATACTGTAAAACACATTTAAGGTATTTTACTGTGCATTCTACAGTGTTTTACTGTTAGAATTACAGAAAGGTCTTCCATTGTATTGTAAAACAAATGTACGTTATTTTACTGTGCATTCTATGGTAATCTACTGTATTCAGTTTAAACAGTATCATACTGTTGATTAATACCGTAAATTACTGATAAAATTACAGAAATGGCTAACAGTGCACCACATTTTTCTAACGCTAGCTAGCCACTTAATATAACTTGTTTTCTCAAAATGGTCCTCTGTAGCTCAGCTGGTAGAGCACGGCGCTTGTAACGCCAAGGTAGTGGGTTCGATCCCCGGGACCACCCATACACAAAAATGTATGCACGCATGACTGTAAGTCGCTTTGGATAAAAGCGTCTGCTAAATGGCATATTATAAAATGTATGTTAGCTAGCTAAGTTACCAATGTTATAAATACAACTCCCATCTGCTGTCTACATCAGGATACAATTTGAGAGCACTAATTAGCTCTAAAGGTGGTTATAGCTTTGACTGCATGCTGACAGTGAATTCAGAGCCATTCAGTGGCTAGCCACACTACAAACAGAATTTTACCAGGTTAGCGTGTAATGACAGCCCACCACAACATACCCAAGAGTTTCCTGATTATCAAGGGGTAGTCTGTGTTTAATTTCATTGTGTATTAGAAATATAGTTTGAGATCATTGTGAGGGGATTTCGCCAGTGGTTGAATGGGTAATTCAGCTTCCGGGGAAAATGTTGTCCAAGGCTGCAACAGTAACCAAGGGGGGCGGGGCTTAGCAAAGGGTCAATTGTGACATCCATTTGTGACCTTGGATTGAGAGAGGGGCCCTGAGGGAGAGATGGAGAGAGAGATGACGGAGGGAGGGAGAGGGGCATGAGGGGGGAGGAGAGGGTGGCAGTACCATCTGTCTCAGTGACAGTGTTATGACCCACTGCCCTCCTCAGCATCAGCACGCCCAAATTAGGACCATCGCCACGCCAACTAATTACAATACGAGAGAGAGAGAGAACGTAGAGAGGAAGAAAGAGAGAGAGAGTAGAGAAAGAGATACAGAGAGAGGAGAGTGTAAACAGTCTAATTTTAATGTGTGGAACATCAGCTTTTTTGACAGTGAACCCTGGGGCATACATAAATTCCTCTGGATAAGTAGGCTGTTACACAAACAAATGCATGCGCACACACACAAAGAAAGAAAGAGACAGAAAGGGAGGGAGGGAGGGAGGGAGGGAGGGAGGGAGAGAGAGAGAGAGAGAGAGAGAGAGAGAGAGAGAGAGAGAGAGAGAGAGAGAGAGAGAGAGAGAGAGAGAGAGAGAGAGAGAGAGAGAGAGAGAGAGAGAGAGAGAGAGAGAGCGAAACAAAATCTCAAATCCGACTAAATTGCTATCTGGCCCTATACAAAGAATATGAATTGGCTGATTATCTCTACTCTGTCAGAGATACGAAGCAGAGACAGATCTTTACCAAGTACAGGCTGAGTGACCACCAATTGGCAGTAGAAACCGGCAGATATAAAAAGACATGGCTACCAAAAGAGGAGCATGTAGAGTGAGGGAAAAAAGTATTTGATCCCCTGCTGATTTTGTACGTTTGCCCACTGACAAAGAAATGATCCGTCTATAATTTTAATGGTAGGTTTATTTGAACAGTGAGAGACAGAATAACAACAAAAAAATCCAGAAAAACACATGTCAAAAATGTTATAAATTGATTTGCATTTTAATGAGGGAAATACGTATTTGACCCCCTCTCAATCAGAAAGATTTCTGGCTCCCAGGTGTCTTTTATACAGGTAACAAGCTGAGATTAGGAGCACACTCTTAAAGGGAGTGCTCCTAATCTCAGCTTGTTACCTGTATAAAAGACACCTGTCCACAGAAGCAATCAATCAGATTCCAAACTCTCCAACATGGCCAAGACCAAAGACCTCTCCAAGGATGTCAGGGACAAAATTGTAGACCTACACAAGGCTGGAATGGGCTACAAGACCATCGCAACGCAGCTTGGTGAGAAGGTGACAAAAGTTGGGGTGATTATTCGCAAATGGAAGAAACACAAAATAACTGTCAATCTCCCTCGGCCTGGAGCTCCATGCAAGATCTCACTTAGTGGAGTTGCAATGATCATGAGAACGGTGAGGAATCAGCCCAGAACTACACGGGAGGATCTTGTCAATGATCTCAAGGCAGCTGGGATCGTAGTCACCAAGAAAACAATTGGTAACACACTACGCCGTGAAGGACTGAAATCCTGCAGCGCCCGCAAGGTCCCCCTGCTCAAGAAAGCACATATACAGGGCCGTCTGAAGTTTGCCAATGAACATCTGAATGATTCAGAGGAGAACTGGGTGAAAGTGTTGTGGTCAGATGAGACCAAAATCGAGCTCTTTGGCATCAACTCAACTCGCTGTGTTTGGAGGAGGAGGAATGCTGCCTATGACCCCAAGAACACCATCCCCACCGTCAAACATGGAGGTGGAAACATTATGCTTTGGGGGTGTTTTTCTGCTAAGGGGACAGGACAACTTCACCGCATCAAAGGGACGATGGACGGAGCCATGTACCGTCAAATCTTGGGTGAGAACATCCTTCCCTCAGCCAGGGCATTGAAAATGGGTCGTGGATGGATATTCCAGCATGACAATGACCCAAAACACACGGCCAAGGCAACAAAGGAGTGGCTCAAGAAGAAGCACATTAAGGTCCTGGAGTGGCCTAGCCAGTCTCCAGACCTTAATCCCATAGAAAATCTGTGGAGGGAGCTGAAGTTTCGAGATGCCAAACGTCAGCCTCGAAACCTTAATGACTTGAAGAAGATCTGCAAAGGGAAGTGGGACAAAATCCCTCCTGAGATGTGTGCAAACCTGGTGGCCAACTACAAGAAACATCTGACCTCTGTGATTGCCAACAAGTCATGTTTTGCAGAGGGGTCAAATGCTTATTTCCCTCATTAAAATGCAAATCAATTTATAACATTTTTGACATGCGTTTTTCTGGATTTTTTTGTTTGTTATTCTGTCTCTCACTGTTCAAATAAACCTACCATTAAAATGATAGACTGATCATTTCTTTGTCAGTGGGCAAACGTACAAAATCAGCAGGGGATCAAATACTTTTTTCCCTCACTGTATGTGGTCACTGCACAACAGGGGAGGTATAGACAGAGAGGCATTTCGAGAAATATACCACACAAAGAGATTCATCATTTACAGAAATTACTAAATTTTTTACAAATTGTATCTTATTAAACCCAGAGGAAAAACAAATAATACTAATCGGCGAAGGAGCAACGGCTCCTCTTGGAGCAAAATATGTATTTTCCTGCCATAGCCCGAGGGACACTGAACAATAACATCTGCATAGTAAGCAGTAACTTACGTATTATTAGTATTATTTGTATTATTAGTATTATTATTGTTGTGATTATTATTCCAAATAGTACTGGTACGGGTGGTATGGGTGATGGTAACGGTAGTAGTTTAATGATGGTAGTGATAGTGGTGGTAGTAGTAGTAGTAGTAATGATGATGGTAGTTGTAGTACTGATGTAATGGTGATGATGACAGTTAGTTAGTTATAAGTTAGGTATAGTTGTAGTAGGTAGTAGGTAGAGATATTATAGGTAGAAATTCTACTAGTGGTAGTGGTTGTAGTAGGGATAGTTGTAGTATTAGTGTTAATAATAGTGGTGGTAGCATTCATTTTAGTAGTAATAATAGTAGCATGTTCATTTTAGTAGTAATAATAGTAGCATGTTCATTTTAGTAGTAATAATAGTAGCATGTTCATTTTAGTAGTAATAATAGTAGCATGTTCATTTTAGTAGTAATAATAGTAGCATGTTCATTTTAGTAGTAATAATAGTAGCATGTTCATTTTAGTAGTAATAATAGTAGCATGTTCATTTTAGTAGTAATAATAGTAGCATGTTCATTTTAGTAGTAATAATAGTAGCATGTTCATTTTCCATGTTTAGCCTTTTATTGTCCCTGCTATTTATTAAATTTTTCTATTTCAACTATTGACTGTTACCATTTTATTGTTGTTATTTCTATTGTTTATTTATGTATTTATTTGTATTATTATTATTATTATTTTATCTTATTATTCTTCGTTATTGTATTACAATGTATATTGTATACATTGTTGTTTTGGCAATATTGACACAATGTTTTTCATGCCAATAAAGTAGCTTCAATTTGAGAGAGGTAAAGCGAGAGAGAGAGAGAGAGAGAGAGAGAGAGAGAGAGAGAGAGAGAGAGAGAGAGAGAGAGAGAGAGAGAGAGAGAGAGAGAGAGAGAGAGAGAGAGAGAGAGAGAGAGAGAGAGAGAGAGAGAGAGAGAGAGAGAGAGAGAGAGAGAGAGAGAGAGGGTGCAATAATATTACACAGAATACTGGCACATCTACACATACTGAAACAGGAAATACACTGCCAGAGAGAGAGAGAAACTAGCTGGCACAGGGTAAAAAACTAGCTGGCACTCTGGGCCTGGCTAGGTCTAGATCTAGGGGACCCTGTAACTCAGCTGGTGCAGAGCCCCTGGGACCCATCCGTTGGTGCTGAGTATGGTGCCGGAGGCTGGCCATGGCTGGAGGAGGTGGCTTGCCTACTGCGGCGGAAGAATGTGGTATACCGGCCACAACTGTCATTGGCAGCTGGCTGGCTGCTGCTGGGGTTGGGGACTCTCTCACCACTGCTGAAGGCGATGGCTACCATGGTGGAGCAGGTTGGGACCCCTGGGCGAGGCTCGTCAGGGATCTGGAGGCAGGGGCTGGCTGGGCCCCAGAGATGAGGTCAGGTGGTTCCCCAGGTGCAAGGGCCGGAGAGTCTTCCCGTGCAGGAGGCGGGCAGCCCCCCAGAACTGGGTCAGTGAACAGTGGGTCCCCCCAGGTCAGGGGTCTAGGGCCTAGCAGGGCAGGAAACTCAGGGCCTGACAGGGCAGGGGACTTGTAAGCCAGGTATGGTGGGAGGCTGCGAACCTAGCTGAGTAGGGAACTTGTAGCCGAGCTCTAGTATAGGCGACTGGGCGCCAGCTGAGGCTGGGGGCTGCGAACTGGCTAGGAGCAGACACTGCACATCTAGAGGAACAGATAACTCAGAGCCTAGCAGGACGGGAGATCCGGGGCATAGAATTAGGGCAGGATGTTTGGCGAGTAGCACTGAGGAAGCTGACTACTTGCTGACTGCGGCTGGTGGCTGCAGACCTAGTGGGGCAGAGAACCTATAGCCTGGCGGAGCAGTGGACTGAGGGCCGACTTGAGCTGGAGACAGCGAAACTAGAACGGCTGAAGGCTGGTAGCCTAGTGCTGATAACTTTGGGCCTGACAGGGAAACTGACTCTGAACGTGAGAGGGAGAACGACTCTGGACCTGACAGGGAAACTGACTGGATCTGACAGGGAAACTGACTATGGACCTGACAGGGAGAACTACTGAGAGCTAGAAGAGCGGTAGAGCTCTGGGCCTACTGGAGGAATATGTAACTCTGAATCTAGTGGGGTAGGAGCCCGATGACCCACCTGGGCCAAGGACTGAGGGCCGACTAGGGCTGGTGACAGCGGACCTAGTACAGCTGAGGACTGAGGACCTAGTTATACGGACTGAGGGCCTAGCGCAGGTAACTTGTGGCCTATCAGGGCAGGAAGCTCTAAGCCTGAAAGGCTAGGGAGCTGCAGGCTAAATAGGTCTGGAGACAGCAAACCCAGTGCAGTGAACTTGGGCCTAGTAGGACAGGAGGCACTAAACCTGGTGGGCTAGGCAACTGCCTACCAACTAAGGCAGGGGGCTGTGATCCATGCAGGGCCAGAGACTGCAGACCTACAGACAGGGGACCTAACTTAGAGCCTTGCAGGGCAGGGGGCTCTAAGCCCGGCAGGCTAGGATGCTGCATACCCAATAAGTCAGGGGGCTACAATCCAAGCAGGGCAGGAGACTGCAGACCTGTACTTTGGAGTGGTGTCGATCTGCTGGGGAGCTAGGCCGCTCTGAAGAGCAGAAGCAGACCCGACGCTCCCGGGACTCAGGCCGGGGGGACCTAGTGGGACGTCGGTCGGGGGAGCAGATGGACCACCTCGGGGGGAAGTGGCGAACTTGATGCTCAGGTAGATACGGTGTATGCTCCAGCTGGGATGGCCTGGAGCGACAACGATCTGGTGAATAACTGGACCACCTTGGAACGTAGTGAAAGTCCCAACGGTCCTGTGGAGGTGGCGAATACTCTGGCCGGGGAGACCTGGAGTAGTGTCTCTCAGGGGCGTAGTCAGGCTGACTAGGGGAATATCGGCTGCAGTCTCGCGATGGTGACGATGGCTCTAGCCAGGGGGACCTAGAGTGGTGACGGTCATTAGAGTAGCGGCGGTACCGGTGCTCCCGCGACGGTGACTCAGGCCGGTACGCCCTTCTGAGCTCTTTCTGCTCATGACGCAGGTCCTTATATTCCCTCTGCAGCTCCCAACTGGAGAGGGTGTGGTCACTCCATGACCACAAACAGGGCATGGAGTGGGGCTGGTAGTCTCTTAGATGAGAGTGGTGTGTAGGGCCTCGCAGCTCATCTTCCTCAAGTGCATGGCGGCTTCGTGTGGCGGTGTGTGCTGAGGTGGGTGGTGAGAGGTGTCTCTTGGCAAGATGCATAGACTCTTCTTCGGGGCACCTCAACATCTCAACTATAGCAGGTCAGAATCCGTCTGGAACTAGGACAATGTAAAAACGGCTAGATGGAGTTCGTCTGAGCGGTCGGCTGTGAATGCCCTCACCCACTAGTACTTAATGCTTATTGGTTTTGGTTCTGTCTGCTGTCCGGTTAGAACACGATGTTGAGGCCCATTACTGTCTTAACTGTACACACACACACACACACGCACACACACACACACACACAGCTGCTTCCATTGAAGGGATTTATATACAGAGGGGAAAAAAAGTATTTAGTCAGCCACCAATTGTGCAAGTTCTCCCACTTAAAAAGATGAGAGAGGCCTGTAATTTTCATCATAGGTACACGTCAACTATGACAGACAAAATGAGAATTTTTTTTCCAGAAAATCACATTCTTGGATTTTTAATGAATTGATTTGCAAATTATGGTGGAAAATAAGTATTTGGTCAATAACAAACATTTCTCAATACTTTGTTATATACCCTTTGTTGGCAATGACACAGGTCAAACGTTTTCTGTAAGTCTTCACAAGGTTTTCACACACTGTTGCTGGTATTTTGGCCCATTCCTCCATGCAGATCTCCTCTAGAGCAGTGATGTTTTGGGGCTGTCGCTGGGCAACACGGACTTTCAACTCCCTCCAAAGATTTTCTATGGGGTTGAGATCTGGAGACTGGCTAGGCCACTCCAGGACCTTGAAATGCTTCTTACGAAGCCACTCCTTCGTTGCCCGGGCGGTGTGTTTGGGATCATTGTCATGCTGAAAGACCCAGCCACGTTTCATCTTCAATGCCCTTGCTGATGGAAGGAGGTTTTCACTCAAAATCTCACGATACATGGCCCCATTCATTCTTTCCTTTACACGGATCAGTCGTTCTGGTCCCTTTGCAGAAAAACAGCCCCAAAGCATGATGTTTCCACCCCCATGCTTCACAGTAGGTATGGTGTTCTTTGGATGCAACTCAGCATTCTTTGTCCTCCAAACACGACGAGTTGAGTTTTTACCCAAAAGTTCTATTTTGGTTTCATCTGACCATATGACATTCTCCCAATCCTCTTCTGGATCATCCAAATGCACTCTAGCAAACTTCAGACGGGCCTGGACATGTACTGGCTTAAGCAGGGGGACACGTCTGGCACTGCAGGATTTGAGTCCCTGGCGGCGTAGTGTGTTACTGATGGTAGGCTTTGTTACTTTGGTCCCAGCTCTCTGCAGGTCATTCACTAGGTCCCCCCGTGTGGTTCTGGGATTTTTGCTCACCGTTCTTGTGATCATTTTGACCCCACGGGGTGAGATCTTGCGTGGAGCCCCAGATCGAGGGAGATTATCAGTGGTCTTGTATGTCTTCCATTTCCTAATAATTGCTCCCACAGTTGATTTCTTCAAACCAAGCTGCTTACCTATTGCAGATTCAGTCTTCCCAGCCTGGTGCAGGTCTACAATTTTGTTTCTGGTGTCCTTTGACAGCTCTTTGGTCTTGGCCATAGTGGAGTTTGGAGTGTGACTGTTTGAGGTTGTGGACAGGTGTCTTTTATACTGATAACAAGTTCAAACAGGTGCCATTAATACAGGTAACGAGTGGAGGACAGAGGAGCCTCTTAAAGAAGAAGTTACAGGTCTGTGAGAGCCAGAAATCTTGCTTATTTGTAGGTGACCAAATACTTATTTTCCACCATAATTTGCAAATAAATTCATTACAAATCCTACAATGTGATTTTCTGGATTTTCTTTCTCAATTTGTCTGTCATAGTTGATGTGTACCTATGATGAAAATTACAGGCCTCTCTCATCTTTTTAAGTGGGAGAACTTGCACAATTGGTGGCTGACTAAATACTTGTTTTCCCCACTGTAGGTGTGGTTCTAAAAGGGAAACAGATACAATCATTAGGATCCATGAAGGTCAGTCACATTGAGAGGGCCAGCCTTTTTTACAGAGAGAGAGAAAGGCATAACTATACTATACGTGTTCCTCTGTAGCTCAGTTGGTAGAGCATGACTCTTGCAACGCCAGGATAGTGGGATCAATTCCCAGGACCACCCATACATTAAAAATGTATGCACGCATGACTATAAGTCGCTTTGGGTAAAAGCTTCTGCTAAATTGCATATATTATATTATACCGACCATACTGGGTATGAGGCAGAGGTTTAGGCTCCCAGGGCTCGGAGGGTAAACTGGGTCAAGGTGACATCACCTGCTGTGATGCTCCGCTCCAGGTTGCTGTGACAACAGCCCCGGCCCCAGCTTCAGGCATCCTACCTCATCTATCACACCTGTCACACAGGTGTGTGTGTCTCTGTCTGGTGTCACATCCCAATTCAGTGTGAGCTGAGCTGTGCAACACAAAGCGATGTGACATAGAGATACAAAACCAAACTCACCTCCACATTTCTCCGGGTCACCTTGGAGCCTGCATTAACATGGGTAGAGCCCAGGGGGTGGCTGGCTGTCTGGGCTGGGATGTGTCTCCATGCTGGATGGAGGGCTGAGGCTGGGGTTGGAATGGAGAAGTATGAGTTGTAAATGGCAGTGTGTGCTGACTGACTTTATTGATCACCCAGTGAGAAACCTCAACAGTGGGAAGGTGATTAGTTAGCCCATTAAAGTCAGAC